>NW_020230412.1:1122500-1403779 GCF_003227715.2 Harpegnathos saltator
TCCCACCTTTTCTTGATTCAATTTTGCGTTGTAAATCACATAATTTTGAAGAACTAATCAGGGATTTGAGTTTTTCAGATAACTGAATAGTTGTTCAGCATACTTCAATAGGTTTTTATACCCAATTATTCATTTGTGATTACTTATAACAAATCAAAATTGAAAAAATGCTTTTTTAGGGAAAAATCGATTCCTCGGAAAGTATTGAATGTAGAGGTCTGAAATTTTCACCAAATATTTTTCTGATGTTGTATATACAAAAACATATATCTCTTTCAATATTTTCTTGCAGGTTAGATTTTTTTTTATAAACAAATATTTCTACAAAAACGACCGAAATTTGATCTTTTTGCACTTTTCAACTCTATTTTCCTAGTTTTTTCATTTTGTATCTCCATCTTATCCATACTGTCAATATTATTTTACTCAAAAGATTCGTAATCAGCGATTCGCAAAACCTATATATCATCAATAATAATCGGAATTTTTATCAATTTCGTACATTATGGTTGCCCTATTGAATACGCCATTTTGAATTATGTAAATCTGACTTCAGATTCGTAATCAACGACCCGAAAAACCCATACACCATCAATAAAAATTGAAATTTTCATTAATTTTGTACATCATAATCGCCATATTGAGTCCGCCATTTTGAATTTTGCAAACTTGACTTTAGATTCGTAATCAGCGACCTAAAAAACGTAGGACTACCAAATATTTTAGTAATTTTCTCAAGGAAAGTTAATTCAGCAGTGAAAGGGTTAAAGATAAGTTGGCCAGAGTTTTATCTGGTTAACCATCTATATAATTTCACCTAGATAAGAGAAAACACCGCGAACAGTCAGATAAATTCTGCAGACTGGAGACAAAATAGATTAAAATAGAAAAAATAAGTCAATTTAGGAGTCAAAGTGTCAAGACATTGCAAGGAGCCGCGCAATTCGAGCTTACAATCCGTTAGCGCCCCGCATTTGAAATTTACAAGACCGAACGAATCATTAGCATAATAATCGCCGCCGTTATCGCCGTTGTCCTCCCGTTCGCGCAGTTCCGAGCAAGAAGAAAGGAGGAAAGACAAAGAAGCCCACGTGCACGCGCCCGCGTGAAATGAATGGTGCGAGATGGAGTTGGGTCTCGAGACGACAGATATATGTGCGGGTGCAAGTAATTGAATTTATTCCCTCGCGGGATCGAATGAACGGCGCATTCGTCTAGGCGTTTCTAGGAAATAATAATAAAAATACCGGTCGGTTCCGTCAGCGATGTCGCCGCCGGTCGGCGCGAAATTACTCGGCGAAGCCGACTGAGGTGACAGCCGAGCGATAAGAGGAACAATAACTAATAATAAGTATACGTCCGGCGCGGAGCGTAATATGCAACGGCTGCATGCGACGACTCGCTGCCCGTGTGCTAAACGCGTCGTACGAATTGAAATCCATCGCCGACGACTGCACGACTAGAATGAAATCGGGTCAGGTTTGTCAGCTTTTCAGAGCTTGTTATTTGGCGTTGAAACTTTGTAAGCAAGTGATTGACTATGTAGTCACCTAGACAGCACAATGACATTCTCCAGAAATCCTAAAGATATACCCAGAACGGATATTGCGGATATCCTATAAATATTTAAATTTTATTCCCGGATATATTAGGAGTGTGATTTAGTTTTAGATAAGGGTTTCTTTTTTCTCGAAAACTGATTTATTTAAACAAGATAATGAACAAATACCACAATCAAAATGTTTTCCTTCGTTTTCTACAACTTTTTCCCATCTTTCTAGCAAGAGATGGATTCCGCGATGATAAAAGATTCTTCTTTCGAGTTGATCCAATTTTCAACAAATTTTCGCACTTATTCGAAGTTATAAAAATGTATATCCTCTAGAGCAGGGATTTTCAACCGGAGGTGTCCGCACCTCCTGGGAATGCGCAAAAACATTCTTAGGGATGCGAGGGAAAGTGATTGTAATTAATAATGATTAAGATGAATTCTGGAATAATCCGGCATTTTTTCCATCAAATTAAAAGAAATGTTATTAAAATTATATTTTTTATGTATCTGTATATATATATATATATATTCATTACGTATCACTATGCGAAGCTTGATAATAATTAATCATAGATAATAATTTTATAATATTAAAATGATAGTTAATTTTTATAAAACAATACTATGTAATAATAAATTATTATAAATTAACTTCTTATCTTAAAATCCTAACAACTAATTTTTACCATAAAACATACGAATAATTTTTATCTTGTAGGGAATGCAAAGATTCATTAAATTTTTAAGAGTGCGAAATATAAAAAAAGGTTGGGAAATCCTGCTCTAGAAGTCTAGAGCATGTTGCATCGACCGAAACAAGTGATAATCGGATGGAGCAATGTCTGAAGAATATGAGGGGTACGGTAAGACTTCCCATTCCAGCTCTAATAACATTTGCTTCACTGATAATGCGACATGAGGTCGAGCATTGTCATGAAGAGGAATCACTTTGCATCGTTTACTCGCAATTGGTGATCGTTTTGGTCCAATGCTCGCTTCAATTTAATAATTGTTGTCGATAACGATCAGCGGTGACAGTTTCATTCGGATTTAACAGTTCATAATACACAATACCTGCTGCTTGATTCCACTAAATACACAGCAATACCTTTGAACCGTGAATATTCCGCTTCGAAGTGAATGTTGCTGGTTGATCTGGATCAACTCATAATTTTTTTTTCGTTTGGGATTAGCGAAATAGATCCATTTTTCATCCTCAATAACAATTCGATATAAAAATCTCTTCATTTTTTGTCTGGCGATCAACGAAATGCAAATGTTCAACCGGTTCGCAATGGCATTTTCCAATAACTGAATTTTCCTGGAACCGATTTTTCTTCTTTATGAATCTTTCCCATATCATGTAAACGTTTAGTAACTGTTGTGCGATCAACATTTAATATTCTGGCAAGTTCTAAAGTGAATTGTGCTGGATTTTCATCCAATAATGCTTGCAAATCTGCATTTTCAAGTTTTTCTCGGCTGTTCCGAGCGATCTTTGTCGTTGACATTGAAATTACCACTTTTAAATCGTCCAAACCAATATTCAAATGTCTTAATTGATAGAGCAACATCACCATAAATTTTTCTCAGAATTCTGTGACCTTCAGCTACTGTTTTCTTCTGATTAAAAAACAAAAGCAACGTATGTCGAAAACGCTCTTTAGGAAGCTCCCTTTCTAAAATGGTATTAATAAAATTTTTATTGCGTCTATTGTTAGTAAATGACTAAATATACAGTGGATATTTATATCGAAGATTTATATTTTATTACAGTACTTAACATTCTGAAATTACTTCTAATGTTGTACTACAATTAATGAGGTCAAATATACACAAAATTCTCATTTAAAATATTTACATACAATAATATAACTAAATATTCTGGAAATATTTCAGAATTATCCTTGGGAATATGGCCTGGGATATTTTCAGGATATGGAAATATCCTGGAAGTATCCCCCATGATATATTCTGGGCATGTGTAGAATCATCCCGAGGACGTCTTGTGCTGTCCGGGTCAGTGATCGTAACATTCTTATCTCAAGTCTCAAGACGCATCTAGTATTCCGATAGAACAGTTTGTCTTCCAGTAATTACTAATAAGAGAACGAATTCTCTTGTTGTCTACGGCTGCGTTGCAAAGCTCATTGAAAAAGAAATATTGCGACTTTTCTATCAAATGGTAGAGACAATCTTTCCTTTGTGTTTTTATGCTCTTTCAATATCCTGGAATGAAATTTTACTCGGTAAGTAAAATAACAACCGAGTTTCTCGAATTCGTGTTTTTCCTCATGTGAAACCTTCTATTTTGAATCGTCGAGTAGACATTTTTACTCGAAATTGAGTGAGTGCATTTGAATGTGATTCATCTTTGTTAGAAGAATTAAGTGGACTCTATCGAATAAAATATTTACTCATATATCGATTAGGAATCTATTCTTTCTAAGTCTGAGTTAAACATTCATTCTTATGATTCCAAATGACAGTGTTTCTCCTGGATCGCTTTGGATAATGATTCACGTTTCGAGTGAAATTTCATTCCAAAAAATTTGACGAGATCTTAGAACCGGGCATCTTGAGAAATATATTCTTCTTTAAGCGTTGTAATCAGAATTAATTTTGTCATGTGGAGAGGCTTCACATTTCTGACAGTGTTTTTCTTTAAATAACTATTACTTTCTTTTCCACAACATTGATTTTAAGTCTCTATTTGTTCCAATCATCTTTGTTATAAAA
This sequence comes from Harpegnathos saltator, assembly GCF_003227715.2. Classification (NCBI taxonomy): domain Eukaryota; kingdom Metazoa; phylum Arthropoda; class Insecta; order Hymenoptera; family Formicidae; genus Harpegnathos; species Harpegnathos saltator. Next base: position 1,126,792 of record NW_020230412.1, read on the forward strand.
AATATATTTTTAACCAAAAATTAAATGTGCAAGGTCAGGTGCCGTTCAATTCGGCCAATAAAACTTTGATGATATTTAACAAAATTTATACGAAACGTAATTAATATTAAAGTAATATTAGAGTAATATTAAAGTACGTAAAAAAGTACGTAAATACAAATCAATTTGAGTTTCCTCGTATAAAAAAAAAAGATTCAGTATATTTTATGAAATATGTACGAATCATCCATATTAATTTGACCGATAAACTGGTTTATGTATATATTAGTATATATACTTTGTATTAATATATATGACTTTTTTAATCTGTAACTAATTATAGATCTGAGAGCTTCATTAATTTATTTATTATAATAATCAGTTTCATATGATTGTAGACAGTCAATAATGTACTAGTTTTTTATTCGTTAGGTCCACATTCATAGTTGTTGCCTAAAATTTGTTTCACAATAGATACTTGGATGAGTTAAAAGTAGATTTTTCTGGGAACTGTGTCTGAGTTTACAGTTAGATCTGAATTTCTCAGTTGAATTATAAGATATATACGAGGGTAGTCTGAAAAATTCTCGGCCTAACAATGAAAAAAATTTTGTTTGCCGTGAAATATGTTTTATTTTTCGATATAATCTCCTGAAACTTCAATACATTTATTCCAACGGTTTTTCCAATAATTCAATACCATCATTAAAGTGTGATTCCGGAAGGTTCTTTTCGTTCTGGTGTATAGTGGTGGATCCAAGTTTCATCAACAGTTATGAAATGACGCTTGAAATCTATTTTTATTTTGCTTAAAACGCTCCAAACACGCTTGAGAAATACGCATTCGAATACGTTTTTGGTCAATTATTAGCAAATGCGGCACCCATCTTGTACAAAGCTTTTTCAACTGGTGCTACTACTCGAATGATTTGACAGATCGAATAAAATTTTACATGGGTTTATATCAGGGATGCCACTTTCCAATACAATTATAGTTTGATAGTTTCTAATGCCATGTATGTGTCAGGTCGAGAACTTTTCAGACTGCCTATAACATATATAATAAGATCCAAGAGTTTTCGCCCCAAGGATATAGAAAAGATAGTAAAATGAAACAATTTTTTTCTTTTTGTTTCAATATATTTTTTAAAACGATAACTATTTTTCTATACTATTAAAAACTATCTCAAAATGTTATCCTTAAAATGGTTTAAAACTGGGAAGAGGTTATCTTTACATTTCATTCATCAAATTTCTTTCCAAATCGGACTTTAATGAATTAAAGATAAAAAATCACTCGCTTCACAATCTCAATTTAGCCTGTAATGATTATTTTTTATTTTCAAAATTAAAATCCAATTTGCCTAATTACTAGTGAAGAAGTAATCTCCGCAGCGTTAAACAACGTTAAGAACTAATATTCAGAATATAGTTTTATAAGTATAAAAAATAAATTTATCGTTCTAAAAAAATGTACTAATACAAAAGGAGATTATATTGTAAAGCAAAAACAGTTGTTTTATTTATCCTTTTTTTAATTTATTTGAGCCTTTTACTATGTATATTTTTAATTCAAAAAATATTTAAAAGCTTCACCTCAAGTTGATATAAATGTAGTTTTATGGTGTCCTATTCTTAAATAATCATAAACGTTTCCGAAATATAAAAATTATTTTATTTTCGTACAATGAAAGAATTAGTGAGATAAGTACGGTGATTAGAATTTGTTTGCTATTATTATTTTACGTCTAAATTTGATACTTGTAAAGCTAAGCAGTATTGTGGGAAGTAACGATTGTGTGTGTGTGTGTGTGTGTGTGTGTGTGTGTGTGTGTGTGTGTGTGTGTGTGTGTGTGTGTGTGTGTAGCTATCAAGTAGAGCATTTTTAAAGCTGGGTATACATTGAGCGAACGAACAATGGGCATACATGTTTCAACATTCGCGTTCGTTTATTTATCTTTTTTTCAACATCGCAAGTTGAAAAGAGACGAATGAATAACAAATGTGAGTGCAAATTCTGAATACTCACTATCGCGTACAAAATGACACAAATGTATAGCATAGCATAAGTCCGCCTCAAATGAGCACTTAGAAAAAAAATTGCCATGTCGATTTACAAAACATAACCTTTTCCTAGACTCTCATTGATCGAGATGATCTTATGATATTTTTATGTCATTTTGTATACGACGGCCCTTACTGTTGGTTCAGTGTATATCCACCTTAAAGTTTCTAATATTTTCTCAGAGCATTCTAGAAATTTTTTATCTGATAGCCAATCGACGCATCCGAATTTGTTCATTTTCGGAAAACTTCTGAAATAAGGCGATAAACTGAAGTAAAAGAAAGTATGCTCAGAAAAGATACCTGTTTCACTCGAACTTATTGCTCTGGTTCAGTCCTACGGGAAACGAATTTATTATGTATATCAAATCATATACTAAGCTATTACGACCTATTCTATAAATCAGCAAAATTATATTTAAAACATCTGTCATTTCATTGTTACAATTATAATCTGCTATTAAATTGCCACATTCTCGAATGTCACACAAACCAGTTATAACAACGATCAAAGCAACGAACTGATAGAAACTATTTGTTGGCTAACCTCCAAAATATAATGTCGCAACTGACAATCACATCCAATCTTCAACATGTCTAACAATTTCACTAATCGCACTGATCGCGGTCAATTGTCTGGGTGTGTTTGGTACAAGTATAATATTAAAAAAAAAAATAGTACAATACAATTGTACAAAAGTTACTTACGAATTCTAACGTTTCGTCCGACATCGTTCGATATTATTGTAGACTCATATATTGAGAGACACACACCATAGACTTTTAGACTGAATGCTCCGCAAGAGTCTGTGAAGATTAATTAGAAAAGGATGTCCTGCTAACGTAGCATTCGATCTTTGCCTAGCCGGGCTCGTACTGAAGCTAGGTAGAGTCGAGCTAAATAAAGATCGAATACTTGCGAACATAAGGGGTTGTCCTTCAAGTATTGTCTTCAAATCTCTCACAACAAAGCGCAATGTACATAAGATACTATCAGTAACAAGCATCTGCGGTAGCGAATTTGCGCGCGCGATATAAATCACGTTCAGAAAAGAGAAATAGATGAGCGAGCGCTTATTGTCATTGAAATATTCTTCTGAATCCATCGTAAATCTAAAAATATTCCCCAATCAGAAGCAATAATCATTCAACGGTTCGCAACGCATCCATTAAATTCGTTGTAATGCTAGGTATCAAACCAATTTCAAATTTAAGCCCATCTACTCCATCTGTCTTGCGTGTTCAATTCCAATCATCTCATTATTTTTGTCACCTCATAGTTTTATTATTTCATCATTTTTCCCTTCTATGTTTTCACGAAATTTCAAGATGAAAATTTTCCTCACGTAATGCTGCTCGATCAGACTCAGTTCTATAATTCATTTTCTGTCCAGCCAATTTTCTCTCTTACGCTTTGAACATAAAATACATTCTTCTAACAAAATTAATTTCTCACAAATAATAATCATTGCGGTAAACTGTGATAATTATTTCACTGTTATAAAGAAGCAATGTATCACACTAACATAACGCAATCAGGTCTTATCACAAAAGTATCACTGTATCATACCATATGTGATGCATAGACAGGAAAAGGATTAATTGCAATGCATTTCCGATTGTATAATGGAATTCAGGGAAAATAATTGTGTTCTAAAAAAAAGCACTTCACGATCCCCTTTTCATTATTTTTCTTGCAACAGATACATAAATGAATGCATGTGGCACCAACTGACGCAGTACAATCTAGTTAACGGAAAACCTCCCCCCCCTGTAGGCGATTCTCGAAATAAAAAAAGTGAAAAAAAAAAGAGGAAAGAACTCTGACGAAACTACGTTCTCGTGCCCTATTTTGTGCGTCGCGATCGAAGACACGAGCGAGGGCTCGTCGTGTGAATGAAAGGCGCATATGCGAGACTATTGTTATCGTCGGCGAATGTAACGAGCGATGAAAAATAGTTTCCGTCGCATTTGCGGTATAGTAGATAGACACAAAGCATACCGTGTGGTACATCCACCGCGGAGCAGGCGGAATTACCAACGTTATGAAACGCACATTCATCGCGACGCGACGCTATCATGTAAATTTGCCCCGTTCCCTCATTTCTTTAAGTTTAATTAATACGAATTCTGTCCCCGCGCGATGATGAATGGTAACCGGCAAGAAGCATACGGGGACATGCACGCACTGAAAACTTATATCGGGAAAAATATGTCAACTTCCACCTTTTCTCTAATATAAGTATAGTATAGTATAGTATAGTATAGTATAGTATAGTATAGTAATATATCTATGTATAGTTATCATAATGTTGATCATGATGAAAAAATATATTGCTCCTTTCAAAAAAATTATTCGACTTAAGGAAGTAATTTATTTAAATATTTCCAAAGTAAATAACTGTTTACTTGATTCCAGCAGTGAATATATTTAAACACACCTGAGCAAAAAATTATTAGAGCCATCCTCATGAAGCATAAGGCTCCAATAAGATTAAAATTAGGATGCCCTAAAAAGGAATGCCTCATTATTACCATATCAGGCCCAAAGATGGATCTTTTAAGAATACCTTAGATTTTACGAAACAAGGCTTTGATAGAGGGAAACTGATAAGGGCCTTAGAAGAATTTTGTTAAGGATGCCTTAAATTTTATGAAATAACACTTTAACATGGAAAACTGTGATGTAGATCTTAAAAAGATCTTTTAAGAGGATATGCTTTAGATATACAAAATCAAGTTTAGTTATAGAAAATTAATAAGATCTGAAGCGTGTAATAAAATTGTCATAGTTTAGTATTATTTTAGTAGATACGTTCTGGTTATCTTTAGTAGATCTGGTTCTTTTAAAGATTTTTTACTTACACCGCAAGTAAAAACAAATTTTATTAGTTTTATTAGTTGTCATATTCATTAGCCTCATCCAAAAATTTTTCTAGTATTGCTTTCGTTTTGAAATTCAGCAAATTTTAATAAAAATAGTAGCAAAATTTTTATATGTACAGAATCCTATATTTTATTGTAAAGTATGCTATATTTTTAAAATAAAAAATTCTTGTTGTATATTAACAAGGTTATAAAGAAATAAAGAAATTATAGTTTAAATTTCTTGGAATAAAAAGAACGAATATTACTTAATGAATATTGTTGCCCAAGCAATAATAAAAATATTTCCTTATAAGGCCCTATTAATAATTAATAGGAATTAATAATTAAAAGAAGGCCCTATTAATAATATTACCCTATAAGGCCCTGTTGATATCACCTTATAAGGCCCATATAATATTACTTCATAAGGACCCGTTAAACCATTTATTACACATGTTGTAGGGCCCTTGTCTTTCTATCCCTACTAGGGCCCGATTAATGTTAGAGAAAAATAATCAGGCCTTTACCAGAACTCTATTAATTTTTCTACTCGGGCAGAACAATGCAAAAGCAGAACATCAGTTTTGTTAAATTAGAGTCTATTACAGAAAAAATTTATTGATAATAAAAACTCCGATATATTTATTTTAAAAATTATAAATTTCAATTATAAATTATCCGTATGGAAAAGTGATTTTTCTATCAAAATTTCTTTCGAAACAATCACATTTATTTTTACTTTGTTGTATAAATGTATTATTGGTTTTGCAAAAGTACGTTTGAGTAAAAAAAAATCATTTTTCATATCTTAAAGATACTTGCTCTGCGTTAATACATTTTAGTATGGTATAATAATACATTTATGTACAGTTATCAGGAAAGTGTTTCAACAACGTCTTGAACACCTTTTCATGAGTCATGCAACATACAAATATCTTCAGGACATTTTCGAGAGAGGCCCCGAAAAGTAAATCGGACTGGTGCCAATTTATTTGCGACCCGTACACGCTCTTATTTATATCTCTGTCAAGAGATATCATTGCGAAAAAGGATGCTGTGTAGCAACTGCCATGGAAATTTTGACTCCAGTTGGGCGCAAAAGATATAGGGATTGACGCAACGCATATATGATGTTCGCTGGTATGCAGATAAATCTCATCTAATTAAACGAAAAGGTCATATACCGTTTTGCAAACAAGCACAATACTTATTTAATTATTAATCAAAGAAAATCAACGACTAACTCTTTAGGCAAAGTCTCAATGAGATCATCCCTTTCTTTCTCTCTCTCTCTCTCCCTCTCTCTCTCTCTCTCTCTCTCTCTCTCTCTCTCTCTCTCTCTCTCTCTCTCTCTCTTTTCACTGCAGAAATAAGAAAAACATGACCAAATATGAAATAGCTTAAGCAGATGTAAATTTTTAGCACGCTTAATATATACAATGCGTCATTGTTATTATTTAAATTAGTATAATATGTGTAAATATTATAGTAATGTCACAGATGCAAGAACATATCAATTTATTGACAAGTTCTTGCATCTGTTCTTGGTAACAACAGGTGAATAATTCATTATTTGGATATCGTTTTGAAATGGATATTTCTTAATCCCAAAATCTGTTTTTTTTTTCTTTTTAAATTTTACTTCCAGTTAATATAAATGTAGTTTTATAATGTTTTGTTTTTAATTAACTAAAATTGTTATGATTAATCATCGTATTAGTATTCATCTATAAAAACAGTATGATTATATGCTCAAAAATATTATAATTTCTTGCATCTGTAACGTTGCTATAATATTTACACATATTATATTAAATAATGACAATGACAATTGTATATATTAAGCGTGCTAAAAATTTATATCTGCGTAAGCTATTTCATATTTGGTCATGTTTTTCTTATTTCTGCAGTAAAGAGAGAGAGAGAGAGAGAGGAAGAAAGATATAACTAGATTTATGATTGAAATAAGCGTGATTGTAAAAAACAAAATCGTCTCTTTCTCCCCTCTCTCTCTTTCTCTTTGCTGATGGTTTACAAAAAGTTTGAAAAATTCCTGAACAATAACCAAAATTGTATAATAATCGTCAACATCTTTATATACACATTTTTATTAATTTAAATTAATTTATATTTGAACCAAAAAATAATAACTTTTACTTCACTTAATGTGTATATATACACAGGGTATCCCATTTTATTTTTGACAAATATCTCGAAAAATATGGAAGATATGGGAAAATGTTTCAAACAAAAATTATATGGTTTCAAGGGTAACATAAATAACGATAACAGTTTGTTTATATATGGCGCCACTTTCGAAAGATTCACTAATTATTACTTTTCTTAAATGGAAACCCCAATTTTTTATGAACCATCTTTTTCTATTAATTAATTTGGACAACTTTGGTTTGAAACATTATTTTATTTGCCTAATCTTTTTTTTTAGATATTTAAAGAAAACTTGATAATTTTTTCAATATTTAACTTACGATATCTCGCACAACAATTTGTCGAAAGAAAATGTGGTACGAGACTTTATTACTCTATTTGGTCTCAAGAATATATTGTTACAGTAGCGCCCTGACATTAGTTAATTTGGTGATTTTGAAATTTCCAAATGTCTAAATTAAGTTAACAAAAGTTAGGGCACTATTGTAGCAATATATTCTTAAGGCTAAATAAGGTAAAAAAGTCTAGTACTATTTTTTCTTTCGACAAATAATTAACGAGATATCATAAATTAAATATTGAAAAAGTTACCAAGTTTTTCTTAAATATCTCAAAAAATATTAGGCAAATATAAAACATTTCAAAAAAAAGTTGTTCAAATTAATTGATAGAATAGGATGACATAACAAAAAGTTCCATTTAAGAAAAGTAATGATCAGTGGATATTTTAAAAGTGGTGCCATCTATAAACAAACTGATATAGTTATTTTATATCCCCCTTGAAACCATACAACTTTTGTCTGAAACATTTTTCCATATCTTCCATATTTTTTGAGATATTTGACTGTCAAAAATAAAATGGGACATCCTATATATAATCTATATATATAATCTGCTTAATGTTACCAAAAATCTTCTGAATAAAGTCCAAATTTATATTGCACAAGAAAGTAGATCTTAAATGATTATATTTCTTTGATATAAAAAGATCTTTTTCTTTATTATTCAAAATATAATACCATATAAATATAAATAATATTATTCAAATCTATAAACTTCTTTGGTTTTTTAAAACTAAAAACCAAATTAAGCTAATTAAAGTAACGATTATCCGAGAAATAGGTAAATAGTGAATAATTCTGATGCATCATGCATTATATAATAAGCAGCAAATACATTCTTCGGGTAATTTTGATCATTCGTTGAACTTCGATTGAATATAAGCGAAAAGTAATTATCGTTTTCTACAGAGTATCGAGTATTGAGTATCGAGCGAGCAATCGTGCGCATTATCACTCGCGAGGAACATGCAGCGAATAAGCGAACAGAAATATAATTCTCAATGACGTTTAATTGATAAGACTGATAAATATGGCGTGCTCTAATGTTTTCATCGTGTTTCGCATTAAAGAAAAAAGAAAAAAGGATCGTAAACTTCTGAACGTAGCAGATAAAGTCCTCGTCGCGAAGTCCCGCTTTATTTCTTTCCGCAACACGAGGATAACATTAAAAAGAACGATTAGAGGTATTCGTCATTCGAGGATATACTCCAGATATACCAGACATGTAAAGATATCTCGACGATAAGATTATGGGCCATTATATTACTTGTCTGGATTTGACATTAACATTTTCGGAGTATAATACGGGAGATTATGGACAAGTAAAAAGACGCAGTAGTCCCTACGTTAGCAACTTTCGTCCTGCGAGCGCATGCTGCAGGAACGACAGATTGCCGATCGTGAGCAAGGACATTATTCTCTAAATTTCATGGTGTCGAGTCTCACATAAAACAAGTGAAAATTTATCAAAAAGTGAACATTCCGCCGCTCAGAATCATAAAAGCGAACGTTTAACTCAGATCTAGAGTGGATTCTTAATCTGAAATGTGTTTCAGTCGATTTCAATGAATTTGTTAAATTAAATTTAAGAGAGACCGATATATTTCAGAATTTAGAAGTTGCAACTGCTCAGGTAACTAATAGTCCGTCTCCTCAACTAATACTTACGATTGATTATACAAATATGACGGATACAGCTTTCCTCTATATGTCTGTGCCCGCAATCGATTCTGTAAACTGTATATTTTGTTTTGCAATAATCGAAATACGAACGTGCAGCAACATGGCATCTTGCTCTAGTACCAGGGCCAATTGGCCAGCAAGCCGAGGTAACAAGGCCGCGTATAGAATAAATATGACCTGCAGCTTAAAATAGACGAGCGTTTAAAATTATTTTGCAGTAAACAAAGCCTCCTGTTGCTGTTTGGCTTCGGAAAAATAAATATCAACATAATACCGAAGTAACGTCTATTAATATATAAATATTTGACCGAAGAGTATACGAGTGAAAGTACCGTCCAAGTAGCGATAACGGGAATATCATAACACTTCAAGCAGTTCCGCTGCGGATATTGTAGCGTGCTTTAAATCAGCCCGCATTGTGAAGCTGTGATATGTGATGCTAAAGTGATGCTGAACTAAAGTCGTTATGCCAAATGCCGAGATGACCTTAATCCTTTGTATGATACCCAATCGGAAAAAAATATTTAAAAAATATTTTTGAAAATATCAAAAACACATTAAATAAATATTCTTTTTTAATGGTTATTTTAAGTGAAAAATTAATGTAAATATATAATAGATATATATATAAATATATAAATATATATATAAAATAATTAATATAAAAATTAATATAACGTTAAATAAATATTAAATAAACGTTAAATAAATATTTTTTGCACAATGAACGGAAGAAATGTAAAAAAAATATAAAATGAATATTTGAAAAACGTTAAAAAATATTGTCTGCTGATTGGACAGTAAGTTTACTTACCAGCTTTTCTCTTTCATTTTTGCGATGTATTATTAAGTATATGCAAAAGTTTTAGTCAGATGTAATTAATACTTTAAACTGAGACATTTTCGATATGAATTCCAACGAGGAAAAATGCTGCTAAAATGTACAAATCCACTTGCTCTGTTCTTGGGGAAAATATCCCGCAATAAGTGCAAATATTGTTTTCGTTTCTTTAAAGATAGTGCTTTTAACATGAATAATCGTCCGCCTTCTGGGACGCTATAAAGGCTCGAAGCCGACAATTTAGCAGCGTTGTTGGATGAAAATCTGCCCTAAACACAAACAGAACTTGCAGAAGAGTTGACCAAGCAACAGTTTCAAGGCGACTGCATGAAATGGGAAAAATTCAGAAGCTCGAAAATGGTTGTTGCATGAATTGTCGCAAAAAGCGGCATTATCCGCTAGTTCAGTACATACATTTCATGGCTTTCCAGACAGCGCAAGGAAGACTTTTTGTCGAAATATATTACTGGTGATGAAAAGTGGATTGGGTACGATAATCCTAAACGCAGACATTCGTGGGTAGACCCCGGACAGCTCTCTACATCAGTGGTAAAACCAGATATTCATAGCAAGAGGGTCCTTTTGTATGTGTCCTTTTGTACAGTCGTCAATTGAATTATTTGGCCGACAAAGGAGGATGTCGGAAAATCGCGATTTTTGGACTATGAGTGGAACATAAAATGTACATTCTGCATTATCAAGGATATCCTAAATAACATAAAAAAGTGGTTATATATTCTGGAAACTCGAGGAATACCAATTGCCAGGTCAAATACGCACATTGTTCAGGTGCTGGATACCATTGCCCGACTGTCCTGTAAACTGTCCGCTCACAAAGCAATTCCACAATTTTATTCCAATAAAACTTAAATTCACATGTCCTAAACTCATAAACAATACTCAATACTTGATTGCTGATAAAAAACAAATGCTTGTCAATTAATCCAAAGTCATTTGATAAAATTGTTTTATACAACGTTACCATATATGTTAAGATTAAATCGATTGTATCTTACTTATCTTTTCTTATAATGTTGAAGTAATATATATTATATTTTAATATTTGGAAAAAAAAACATATATATATATATATGTATATTATGTACAAATGTTAATGGAAAATGAGCATTAGCTCGTGATTTTTTTTTTTGTAAAATACTATTCTCTTAAACTTTTCCATATTCAGAATATGACACTACTTACATTATTATAATATATTCGGACGATAAAGCAAACCACTATTAAAATGTCAAAGATTTGTGAAATCTGCAAAAAGCATCTTGAAAAACTCAAGCGTATCGATTATCATGAGCGAGATAAAAAAATACTATATTGCCAAAACTGTTACAGATTTATATCGCACTCATCCAATGAAGGTCTTACTTTGAGGCTTGATAGAATATCAGATGTTAAGAATGAATATGGTGATCCGAATTCGACGATTAAAATAGATCTTCCAATAGTTCCAGTACATTCTTCAAAATATATTTTTGGTTGCCCAGAACGACATCTGAGACTGTTATCAAAGCAAGAGTGTCTATAAATATTCATTCAAAGAAACATATACGTCAAATATGGAGTACGTGCTTGCTGTATACATGGAGAAAAAGAATCCTTTCAAATTCCTGAGAATTTTTCGTTAAATTGTAATAAAGTATGTATGAACGCTGATAAGATGAGTGTCAATGATGAGTGGTTTTAAAGAGATGATTTTGATGGAAAGGGGACTGAGAACCAAAAAACCATTATTTATAGATATGGAAGAAAAAAATCTTATATCTGAAATAGGATTGAAGAAATCACAATTTAAGCAGGTACTGTGTCATTTAGATAACGTCTCAGTAGTGCGATTCTTTAACTCGTTATTGGAGTTAACGACAGTTTCGTTATCGTTCTACGCATATAAAAGCTGCGCAACGAAAGTGTCGCTAACTCTAATAACGAGTTACAGAATCGCACCACAGGTGTGGGAAATGTAGCATGTGAGAACTGCAAGCAGATACTTTGATGTGATTCGGAAATCTCTTGTGGACATTGCGAATAATTCACTAAATCTTAGCTGCGATCGAGATAATTTACTTAAACATTGCACGGAAATATCAAAATTTCTTCATTCGCTATTGGGAAATTTCGTTATTGCTATTTTAAGTGGAACCTACATATTCGTTCAAAAAAGTGGGAATTATGCCTTTCAGCGAATGACTTATTCAGGACATAAGCATAGAAATTTGATAAAACCAATGATGATAGTTACTCCAGATGGATTCATAGCAGGCGTTTTTGGATCTTACCCCGATAACATGAACGATGCAATCATCATGGCTAATCTTCTTAAGCAAGACGTCTGGGATAATTTTCAAAATGGTGACATAATCATTATTGATCGAGGATTTCGGGACGCTATGGATGATATCACCAAAGCAGATTTTTTTGGAGAAATGCCATCATTTGTTGATACGCCGCCAGCACAGCTCACAACAAAACAAGCGAATAATTCACGTCTTGTAAGCAAAACTAGATAACAAACTAGATAACAAAAACTAGACATACATATAGTAGAAATTGTAAATGGAAGGATGAAAAACGTGGTTCCAATACTTTAACAAAACTATACATAATACAACTATAACATATCTTTTCGATGACTTTAAAATTGCTTATTTTCTGCATAACATAATTTTCAAGCCTGTTACGACATCAGATCTAGATATTGAAATAGCTAATCGAATATTATTAACATCTAAGGCAAAAAATAATCTCGCGACGTTAATTAGAATGAAGGAATTGCTTTGCGAACAAAGTTTGCAGAACAGTCGATCAACGGTATCCTAAACAATGTGCGTCTTTGATCTGGTAATTGATGTTCCTTGAGTTTCCAGAATATATAACCACTTTTTTTATGTTATTCAGGATATTCTTGATAATGCAGAATGCACGTATTACGTTCCACTCATAGTTAAAAAATCGCGATTTTTCGACATCCTTCTTTAAGAGAAAAGACTATTTATTGAACAAGGAAGTCGGAAAGTCGTTTTGCTACACGACAACTAGATCGTACGTTGCTCGGACCACTCGACAAAGCATCATTAACTTGGCCTGGGAAGTTCTTCCGCATGTGGCGTACTCGCCTTGGCGCCTTCGAATTATCATCTATTCCGGTCGATGCAGCACTCCTTCGATGCTGCAGGACAGCACTTTTGAAATGTGGTAGAGGTACGAAAATGGCTCGATAAATTTATTGCTTCCGAATAGATATCTTTTTTTCGCGAAAGAATCTGACAATTGTAGGAAATTATGGAAAATGAGGGAAAATATTTTTTTAAATTGATTTATAATCACTGCATTATATATATATGATAAACTACTACTAATAAATTTTAAAAGACTAAAATTTTTACATACATTTAATATTTATGATTTAATGAAAATATGATGTAATGAAAGTATGATCTTATCAATTTTTCTGATATATTAATACATTACATATTTCTCATGTGTTTTATATCCGATTATTCATTTTTAATTATTTATAAACAAAGTTGAAAAAAGCGATTTAAAAAAATATTAATCTCTTGGAAAATATTTAAAATTAGAGACTGAAAATTTTACTGAATATTCTTCACATGTGTCAATATACAGCGTGTATAAAAACTAAGTAGAGAACAGGAACGGCGAAATATCTCGAAAATTAAGTATTTTAGAAAAAAATGTTTCAGACAAAAGTTTCAAGGTAAACCTAAAACAACTATATCATTTTGTTTATAGATGATACCACTTTCGAGATATTCACTGATCATTACTTTTTTCAAATGGAAATTCCAAATTTTTTATTATCATCTTTTTCTACTAATTACTTTTAACAACTTTTGTCTCAAAACATTTTTTTTCTAAAATGCTTAGTTCTTGCCGTTCCGGTACTTTTTATATACCCTATGTATTTTTTTCTTCAAAATTTTGCGCATGCTAGATATTTTTTACAAACAAATTACCTGAATGAATTTTGTAAATCTGACATAAAATTAACGACAACTTTTATACTAATTTACCTCTATATGGCAGCCACATTGAATCTGCTATTTTGAATTTTTTAAATCTGACTTCAAATTTGTAATTAGCGATCCAAAAAATAGAAATGCAGGATTCGACAGAAATCCGTCAGGTAGAAAAAATATGCCACACAAAGGACAAATATGAGCTAATTTTATCTTGTATCCATCCATATGTTTAATTTCTTAGATGTTCATGAAAGATGGGATTGTGGGATCCCACTATGTTTCAAAGGATTAAATACAAATATTTATTCAACGATTCAGAATGGAAGAATTCGCTTCGTGTGAATGAAAAGTCACTCAATTCTACACAAAGAAATTTGGAGAGCATATCGATTGACATTTCGAAATTCAAATTGCAACACCCCGCATGTTTTCTGTATCAGATTATCGACAAAATTCTCGGAATGTGTTCGACTTGACGAGTTGTTTCGACAAACTCTCGTTTCTATCGTTTTCGGGTAGCGCTACATAGAAAAAGCCAAACACTCACTGTGATGTAGGACGGAGATGAGCCAAATGATTCCCACATGTCCTCGATGTCATATTTCCCCGCGTCATAGTACATATTTTGTTTTCTTCGGTTTTCCGGACGATGCGAGCGTCGGTGATTACAAGTACATGGCACTCGCTCATGGAGAACGAAGAGAATTAAAACGCGCTTGTAGTTCCGTCAGGGGAACTCGACGATTCCTCACGACTGGTCCTTCGAGTCTGTTGGCGCCTGAAAGTAAAGATCGCGTCTCCCATGAAATTTAATGGGATGGAATCTCCTGTGAAATTAAATCTCTTCTTAGTCTAACATTTACCGATTCTCAATCGATCCTCTTTAGCTTTCTCAGACTAACAAACCGAAGGAAGCTTCCCAAATACATATATCACAACATCCACAATTGCATCAACTAACTGCAACATCGCAAAGACCGCCCTGTTATTTCAGCTATGTATTTCAGCTCCTCCATTACCGCACGTCCTCCTTTAATCTCCCGACGAGCTAAATGCAGAATTTTCTTCGCCAAAAATGGACCCGACGTTACAACTGCAATCAGCTCGAAATAGGTTCGTGCGAAGGAAAAAATCGCAGGATATGAATAAATAAACGCGATGAGATGAGATTACGAGATGAGCGGCAACAGCTCGTGAGGACGGACGGACGGACGGACGGACGGACGGTTTATGTAAGTGTTATTAAAAGATCCAACCGGACGTTGGATGCTGATCCGCGGAGAGGATATCGGCGTACACGGCACACACGTTACGAGCTTCCAGCATGGATCGCGCAACGCCTGCATATGAGCACATCCGTGACCTCAGTATCACGCTTGGCATTATCTGCCGCGGCCGGTTTCGCGTTTACTGCCTTTTGTCCTATATTATGGGATGATGCACGGCCGCATTACGGGTGCGTCGCGACGAGTTCAACGGACCTGTCTCTTTATGGGTTAAGCGTACCATCCGCGAGGTGAAGACGGGGCGAGGTGTGAGCGCGTCGAGCGATAGCGCGCGGTTGGCTGCGCGCGAATCGTCGGAAGAAATGAACAGAAAAAAAGAAGTGGAAAAAACGAGCACGGGTCGATTCGTTGTGATCTTAAGGAAATTCGATCGATTAATTCGCTGACCGGTGACTTTGCATTCCCTGCGAGGCACAGCCAAGGTATTGACTCTTTGTGGCAGTGCTAAGTCAAATTAAAAAAATTTTAAATAGCAGATTTTCAATATGGCTGTCATGCAAATTAGTCCATAAAAAGAAAAATTCTGGAATAAAGAGTGTCGCATTTTAAATGAGCCAGGCAAAATGTCGAAAAATATAAAAGATACTAAGAAATGTTTCAGACAAAAGTTGTTCAAATTAATTGTTAGAAAAAGATATAATAAAAAATTGGGGTTTCCATTTAAGAAAAGTAATGAACACTAAATATCTCGAAAGTGGCGCCATCTGTAAGTAAGTAATATAATTGTTTTATGTCCCCTTTGAAACCATACAACTTTTGTCCGAAACGTTTCTCATAGTATCTATCATATTTTTCGAAATTTTTACCTGGCTCGTTTAAAATGGGACACACTGTATATTATATTTCGACGTATATGAAAAATATTCAGTATAATTTTTAGCTTCTAATCTTAAATACTTTGCAAGAAATTAAATTTCGGCAGTATTTACCATCTTTCTCCCTTTCATTTTCATAATGTAATGATTATAGTTTAATGAAAATAAGTATGACATTTTCCTGATATGCTAATATTTTACATGTTCCCAGTAGTTTTCATATTTGATTGCTCATTTTTGGTTATTTATAAACAAATAAAGTTAAAAGAGAGCGATTAAAGGAAAGGTAATTTTTGCAAAGTATTTAAAATTACTTGTCGAAATATAATATGTATTCATTCCAGAATTTTCCGCACGCTAGATCTTTTCTTTTTATAAACCAATTTGCACCCCCACATGGTAGCCATATTGGATCCGCCATTTTGAGTCTTTGAAACATGATTCCTAGAAGAAAAATGTGTCGCACAAAGGATAAGATATAATGAAAGTAGAAATAAAAATAAAAGTAAAAACAAAAGGTAAAATAAAATAAGAGTATATTCGTAACTAAAATCACGCGTTCTCGCTGTGTGCGCTCGTATCGCGGGAATTCATTAGCCGGGAGCGAGATAGCGATAATCTCAAGATAATAGGATATTTAATGTGAAATATCGACGTTATCACGGGCAGAGCAACGGGCGAAGTTTAGCCGAGGTACGATCCACAATCCGTGCGAGCGGCACGGGCGTTGAGAAATCACAGCGGAGAACGCTTAATTGAACGAGCACGCCGGGAATTCTAATCGGCCCCGCTCATCGTCGGAGAAAGAAATTAACGCCTCGGCCGCCATATGCCGCGCGAATTATCTCCCCTAAAATCCCCCCCCTTCCACCCTCTTCTCTCTATCTTTCTCCCTCATCTATTTCTTTATTTATCCATCTGCCTTACCCGCGGGTGGAGCTCTTCTTGCGGAAAAATTTACGAAGCGAGGAGAGCGAGGAGGACCCGAGCGCGTCTTGCCGCGCGCAGATGTTACGCGGCGCGAGAGAGGATCGTTAATGGCGCGCGGATTAAGCGCGATCGGCCGCGACGCGATCGTCGCGATCGTGCCGCGAGGTGTAATCGCGGGGAATGCAGCGTTCGGGGGAGGGGGGATGGGAAGACATTTACCGTTTTCATTCCGTCGACAATCGCCAGGACGCGATTTACGCGCGCATAAATAGGCTACTTTAACCCTTCAACGCCCGACTTTTTTATAAGTGTTTTAAGAATAAACTTGAAGTTTTTTTGAACTGAGACTTGCATAAAGCATCGAGAGACGCAGAGGGGAGTTTTACAGGTTTTGCAAATTATTTTTGTCCCACTTTGCGCTTCCCTTTCGAGCTGCACAATTGACAATGTCTCTTTTACTGTTTTCCTTAACAGGCATGTACTTGTTGTAACACTTCCTGATGTCTTCGGTCATCTTCAGTTTCTTGTTGTCAAAATGCAACTGACCGCCCCATGTCATCACTAAAACTGAGCTAGAAACAGACTAAACCGAATCTACATACAATCTACGTATGTACCATTTTTTAAAAGAAGAATTCACCTTTACAGTGTTACAAGGAAATCGAAAACATCTCCTTCTTTTGACTAAGCTATGGATTCCTAAATACGTTTCTGGTAACTATAGCTAGCAGTAGACGTTAAAGGGTTAAGTAGCGCAATAATAACGCACATCGTATTACGCTGCCCAAAGGATACGATGCGCCGCCGCCGCTGGGATGACGTTGTGACGTCAGCCGGAAAATTCACTTTCGCGAGTGCACGTGATCCGAAGGATCATCCGGGAACTCCGTACTCTCGTACGGAGGCGCGGCGGCGGCGGCGTCGTCTTTCGTTCGAGCATACTCGGCGCAGCCGAGGCGGATTTGCAGCGACACGTCCGCGGCGCGGCGACAATAACATAACAATCTCCGTTACTTAACATTTGCGTCACTCGCTCGCACCGGCGGCGGAGACGCACTCGCGAGTGATTCGCGCTGGCCGGGCTGGCCGATCCAGTTTCGCTTCCACGAACGGATCGTCGCCGGAATCGATGCACGCGCCTCCGATCGATGACGTCATGGACTCCTGCGCGCGTATCTGCTGTATCTTCTATTTCTCCCGCCCGGGGAATTTTCCGTCCTCCCGCGCCGCGCCGCTTCCCACCCTCGCGTGCGAATTCTAGTCTTTCTTTCTCCCCTCAACAGTTTTCTTTCTTCCTTCTCTCCTTAGCGTCGCCCACCCGCTGCTTCTTCGACGGGATGTAGCTTTCGACGCAAATGTCACTTCCATGCAATCGTCTAGCTCGATTCGGTCGACCTTTCGACGAGCACGCCAACGACTCCACGTAATCGCGGTCGATATTAATCGAAACTGGTATTTCAAGAGAGAGAGAGAGAGAGAGAGAGAGAGAGAGAGAGGAGAGAAAAAAGATAAGACGTGCCGATTGGCGGACGAGAATACGTTTTTATCAGGCGCAATTCACGTAACAGGGACGAGCGTCGCGCGAAGACGCCTTTTATCATGGGCGTTGTAAGATACGATATACGTCAATCTTATAAATACGATTTTTGCTCAGCGCCCGGCCTTATCGCGGCGGAACAACAAAACGAGGACGCGATACGTAGCCAAGCAGAGGAATGAATGAGGGACGATCGTCGTCCTCGTGACTAAGAGATCTCCGTTCCGTCGTGGAGCAACGGGACCGCAGCTCGCAGTGAGGGAATGAGCGCGCGGCGATCTAAGACGAGCGATTTCCTCATTACGTGTTGAGAAAACAAGAGAAAAGCATAATTGACGTCCCGAGAAAAACTCGTAAATCTCCGAGACCCTCGGAAGGCCTCGGAAACGTCCCAAAGGATCCATCACCAGGCTACCGCAGCCTCTGGCATTCCAAGCGGCTGCATCACACCGGCCTCTTTCTGTCTCTCCCTCCCTCCCTCTCACTCTTTCTCGGCACGTCTCCAAAAATTTCCCGGGAGAGGCATCACCCCGGTCTCTTCCGCCGAAACAGCCGGCGCGGCGGCGCGCGAAGTGGCCCTTGCGCGCAATGATAAATCCAGTAAAGTCGGCGCAATCGGAGCGCACCAGATGGAACGGAGCGCCGGCTTGAGCGGACACGAGCGCGTGCACGTGCACCAATGCATGCGTATTATGTCGGAGCGCGCCACTGCGGCCGTCGAGTAGCGGTACTGGCGGTACCAGCGCGGCCGCGCCGAGACGGGGATTAATAAGGCCCGAATGGAACAGGAAAGAAACACGAGAGAGAGAGAGAGAGAGAGAGAGAGAAAAAGAGGAGAGAGCGCGCACGCTAGTACTTACCGCTGAGACGACGGGGGAGGGTCGCTTCTGGAGCCCCCGAAGTAATCACTCTCGTACGTCAAAGTAAGGCACAACACTGTTACTACTCGTGGCTCGGCTGCTGCGTATCGTGCCGTAGCGTACTGTACCGTACGATCACCGGCGGCGACGGCGACGGCGACGGTGACGGCGGCGGCGGCGATGGCGGTGGCGGTGGCGATGGCGGCGGCGGCGGCGGTGGCGGTGGCGGCGGCGGCGGCGGCGGCGGCGGCGACGGCGGTGGCGGCGGCGACGACAATGTAGGCGCCGATGAACGCGCAAGAAAGCGGGACAAGCGGGATCAATAGCCAACACCCGCGCACCTACGAGCGGCTCGTGGGGCCCCGGTGGCCGTCAATGGCGACTGCTGCCTGTTTCGCAGGCCACGAACGTATGTTGCGTGCGTGAAGGCTCACGCGGCCGGGACGCACAAGGCACATACACTGCGATTATTGATTTTCGAACGGTGGCGCGAAACTCGACGGAGCGAGGTGAATGGAGAACGATTGGTCGAAACTCCAGCGGCCGAGGGAACGAGAAGTGCGGCGAAGAGAAAGCAAGAGAGAGAGAGAGAGAGAGAGAGAGAGAAAGGGAGGGAGGTAGGCGGAGAGAAAGAAGGAAAAAGATAAAGAGAGAGAGCGTGTGTGTGTGCGAAACGGATGTTCGGAGGAGAGCGAACCTCGACCGAATACGTACGCTGCGGCGTTCCCCGCGTGAATGCCGGCCCGGCGGCCTGCACGTGCTGATGCCGCAAGGCACTTCACCGCTGCCGCTCAACCAATCGCGACGAACCACCTGTTACCAGCGCAGCGCACCGACGGCAAACGGGGGAAGTAGCGCGGCTCGCGCTGCGCGCGCATGGTCGCTCATTCGTGCAGCGGATTTTTCGAAGAGCCGCTCGCGCGCTTCTCGCTCTTCCCGAGAGGACGGCGGACGAGCAAGCGTCTCGCTTGCGGGAAATGGGAAAGGTCGCGGATCGCGCGTGGGAAATCGAAGGGAGAGACTCGTCATCAGCGCCGGTGGCGTTTCCGATTTGACGAGCGAAACTGCGCTCACTCGGCCGTCACGTTCGCCATCTTTCCCAGACGTTCTCGCAGCCGTCGCGACAGTGATTACGTCCGTGCTCCGATCGTGCACGCGGTCGGCTGCGATGTCCCGACAGTTTGGAATAATAATAGCGCGACGGAGACTAATACAGGTAACGGTATGCGGGCGCAGAAAGCGATATGCGGGCAATCGATGCACCAGCGACACGGCCGCGTTGAGAGTCGAAACGGCCGCTTTCGAGCGCACCGCGCTGATTCTTCGATTTCGATCGGCCGGGGTCGACTCGAGAGTCTCACCAGCCGTCGTTATTCTCGATAGCATAGCAAACGTTAAGGGATAACGTTATGGTTGAGGCCAAAAAACCTAAGTTTGAGCATTTTGTACAAGTAGAAAAACAAATTTTATTAAAGAATCAAATGCAGGCCTGTATTACGCAGCTCTTGAACTGTACAAACATATTTTTGTTCTATTTTCGTTTTCAAAATGGCGTACTGGCTACGTTCTACGACGTAGTTCTACGGAGACGTGTTCTTTTTCGTAAAAAACGATGGGACCTCTAGCTCCAGCCTGGTTGAACGTGGAACAATCAGGCAAAGATTTTTATTATCATGTATAAAATCTTTCGAGTACGTAGGATTTTTTGAACCTTTTTTTCCAATAACCATTTGTTTAACAAAATTTTAGTTTGAAAAATGAACTTTTTTCCAATAACGTGCCAAATTGCAAAAAATTATTAGGTGTACAAATGAATAATCCAAATTATTTTAAGCAGTTATGAAATCAATTTTAAATTAAATAGATTTTCCCACTCTTTTGTGATTATGCAATGTCGACATATAGCTATTGAAAAGAACATATAGTTTGGCGAAAGTCCCAACATAACCTTCAAAAGTATTCAGTTCAGTACAGTCGAAAATGGCAACAGATAAGGTGCATATCCGACACTGCATTCTTTACGAATTCCAACAAGGAAAAAATGCTGCAAGAGCGTGCGAATCGATTTGTTCCTTTCTCGGCGAAGGTGTTGTACCGTACGATGTGTGCATATTTTGGTTTAAGCGGTTTAAAAGCGGTAATTTCAGTCTAATCGACAAACAACGCCCTGGAGGCCCTCCAAAGTGCTCTAATGATGATTTGGAACAACTGCTCGCTGAGAATTCGGCACAAACACAAAAAGAGCTTGCAGAACAGTTGGGAGTAACGCAGCAAACCATTTCCAAACGCCTACATGAGATGGGAAAGATCCAGAAGGAAGGAAAATGGGTTCCGCATGAACTCACTGAAACCAACAAAAATCAACGAGTGGCAGCGTGTCTTTCTCTTCTCAGTAAGCAGTGTCGAAAGCAGCTTTCTTGTGGAAAATCGTTACGGGCGATGAGAAATGGATACTCTATGACAATCCGAAACGCAGAAAGTCATGGGTAAATCCCGGCGAATCATCAAAATCGGTCGCAAAACCCAATCGCTTCGGAAAGAAGGTTCTTCTCTGGTGACATTTGGTGAGATATCAAGGGCGTGCTTCATTATGAATTGTTGGAACCGGGTGAAACAGTTACTGCGGACTGCTACCAACGTCAATTAATCTGCTTGAGTCAAGAATTGGAACGAAAACGCCCGTATTCTGGCAAAGGAGAACGTCCAGTAAAATTGTTGCATGACAACGCCAGGCCACACATTGCTCCCAATACAAAAGACACCATAATGAGTCTTGGCTGGGACCAGACATTGCTCCATCCGATTATCACTTGTTCCGGTCGATGCAACACGCTTTGTCCGATATGCACTTCCAATCAGTGGATGAGATCCGAAAATGGTTTGACGACTTTATCGTGTCCAAAGACGTAACATTTTTCCGAGATGGAATTCATCAGCTGCCTGAAAGATGGCTTAAAGCAACGGCGAATACTTTGATTGAACAATTTAATTTACTTTCTCTTAAAATAAACCTTGAATGTAGAAAAAATTGGATTATTTATTTGTACACCTAATATTTCTCTAAAATTCTATGCATTCCAAAAGTTTTATGTATGTAGATAATAAAAATCTTTGCCTGATTGTTTCAGATTCAACTAAGACTTTTTTTGAGATTTTTTTGAGATTGATTCAATCACCTCTCTCAAATGATGTGATAATATCAAATGCTGCTCAAACAGACAATAAAAAAACGAATATGAAGGATTTCGCTATGTTCGTTGCCGATCATTATTTACAAAAAGCCAGTCTTGGATACTTGACATCACACACGATTCAACAAAATCAATGAAAAAAGTATTGCTGCAGCGAGAAATGTGAAAAACGAATAAGCTAGCGTTGTTTCAATTGTAACATATACTTTTGCATACCTTGTTCAGATACCTTTCACGGTGGAAAAATTGAAAAATCAAAAGTGTAAAAAAAATTTAAAAATTAGAAAATTGAAAAAAATTAAAAATTAAAACAAATAAAAAGATATATAAAAGGAGACTCCCCAATTAGCGTTTACTTCCACGTAGTGAAAGTCGGGCAACGGCAATGTAGTTCGACGAAAGAACGCTAAAGAACGCGATATCTGGATCTCCACATTTTTTGAACATTGAAAGCTTTTATTCGTATTTATCAGGGACTATGATGATATTTATGTATCCAATAATAAGTATATTATGTTTTTCTAACAATTGAAAAAAAATCCGGTGAGAGAAATCAAGAATTATATGATTTTTCACGATTTTTTAATTTTCTGTCCGCTATCTTGACGCCGCCATCTTGAATTTTGGGAAAATTCAAATGGGGTTCGAAAGAGTAGATGTTTAGTACACGATTTGTACCAATTGCAATGGTCCAGCAATATTTTTCCTTGTCCGAAATATAGAGTTTTCAGAAAAAATGACGAAAATTTTGACATTTTTTTCAAAAAACCAGTTATAACTTTTTGTAATCGATCCGTAGGCCAATTTTGACTACGGTATTCGAAAGAGAAGATTCTAAACTATCAAAAATGCTGTGATATATTTTTTTCTATGACATTTACATGAGAAGTTAGAGCCTTAAAACTCTAGGAAAAATATTGGACATTTGGGACGAAATGGGTTAAAGCGCCCTCTATCTCTCATGTGTTGTTCCTATCCGTTATTTAGACTGATTCTGTTTGATAGCCAGTATCAATGTGTGCATGCGTACACAGACACGCGCGTGCACGCGGCATATACACGCACATATATGGAATCATCTCAAGTTTACCTTTAAATAAAAAAGTTTCAATGAAACTTTTTAGATATATAAATTTAGCTATGTAGTCAATGAAATGGCTCTTACGACTTCTGAAGATAAACATAAAACAATATTAAATATAAGATCAAAGATTATGCTATCGATATGCAGGATGAGTCATTTTATGGTGTGTATTACCTATCCCAATAACTTTCTTATTTTTGATTGTAGAAACAAGTATTTCAAACAAAAGTTGTATGGTTTCAAGGAGAACATAAAATTATAACAACTATATCAGTTTGTTTACAGATGGCGCCACTTTCGAAATATTCATTGATCATTACTTTTCTTAAATGGAAACCCCAATTTTTTATTATATCGTCTTTTCCTATTAATTAATTTAAACAACTTTTGTCTGGAACATTTTTTTCATTTGCCTAATATTTTTTGAGATATTTAAAGAAAATTTGATAACTTTTCAATATTTAACCTACGATATCTCGCTAATTATTTGTCAGAAGAAAAAACAGTATTAGATTTTCTTATTCTATTTGGTCTCAATAATATATTGTTACAATAGTGTTCTAACTTTTGTTAACTTATCGATCTTTCGACATTTCGAAATCATCAAATTAACAAACTGGGCGTTATTGAAACAATATATTCTTGAGACTAAGTAGAGTAAAAAGATCTGATACCATTTTTTCTTCTGACAAACAGTTAGCGAGATATCGTAAGTTAAATATTGAAAAAGTTACCAAGTTTTCCTGAAATATCTCAAAAATATTAAGCAAATAAAAAATGTTTCCAACAAAAGTTGTCAAAATTAATTAGTGGAAAAAGATGATATAATAAAAAAATTGGGGTTCCCATCTAAGAAAAGTAATGATCAGTGAATATGGCGCCCCGAAAGCGGCGCCATCTGTAAACAAACTGATATAATTGTTTTATATCCTTTTTTGAAACCATACAACTTTTGTCTGAAATATTTTTTTCTACAATCAAAAATATAAAAGTTATTATAATGGGTAAGAAAGTTAACATGATTTACCCTGTGCAGAATGTTTTTATATTAGAAATATCCATAAATAATCAAGTATTTATAAGATGCTTATTGTTATTAACTTCTATCTCTCGAGTTGAGTAATATATGAGCACATTTTCTAATACTTTGCATCATATTTTTAAAGCTTTTCTGTAGTATTTTTTTGTAGTCTACTACTTGAACAAGATATACCACTTATATCATTGATTAGAATTTATATCACTCATATCACTGATTAGAATTTATATCTGATACCACTTATATCTGATTAAAAGCTTTTTTTCTTCAAAAGCTTTTTTTCTTGAATTTTTTATCTTTCTTAAATATTTTTCTTCATTTCAGATAACTTGAGTATTCTCTTAAGGATATGCTAACAATTGAGATGGTCATGGAAGTTCATCTTTAGATGCGACATAGATGCTATATGAAAGCCGTTTCATCAGATGTATATTATACCAAGATAAACTCAACTTTACACTAGACTATAAATATTACCTTGAGAGCGGGAAAACGTGAACAAGTTCACGGTGAAAAGTTCCACGTTGCCATAGTTCGAGAGGTTACATGATCGCTAAAGTCGCCGAACTCGCGCAGAACTAGTCACTCTTCGCCCTATTTCTTTGCCCAACGGAAAATTCCTACGACCACCCCAAGGGTCTTACTCTGCGCGTACGGCGCGGCGTTAAAACATGATCACCCGATTCCAGCTTTCCTTACGTAAACGTCACATATAGCCCAGTCGGCTCCCAAGAGACACACGTAGCGTTCAATAAGCAGGCCAGGCTATACAGGCCTAAAATGGATTCACGGTCGGAGGAAAACGTCCGTCGAGATGCGGGACACTGTGTCTCTTTGTAAGACGAAGCTCGCGATATAGCCAGCTGCCTATTTGCGTGTTTGGCACGCCGGGGCGTATGCCAAAAACGCGACCCGCGCCTCCACATTCGTCCGCGGTAATTATATTTGCGTACGTTGTAAACACAAAGAACACAAACCGCGCAGTCATCACCGGTCATCCAGCGGCCCATATATATACACAGTCTGTCCCAGATCCAATGAGACTGGTCTAAAAAAAATACAAAGCGTTTATTATTTTGATTTTTTATTCTTGTTTATTCAAAATAGTCTCCTTCTGAGTCAATACAGCGCTGGAAACGTTCAACAAATTTTTCGAAACATTTTTTATACTCATCGGCTGGAATGGCCTTTAGTATGGCGGTCGAAGTCTTTTGGATGACCGGGATGGTATCGAAACGATTTCCTTTCATCGCCAATTTCAGTTTGGGAAATAGCCAGAAGTCGTACGGAGCCAAATCAGGTGAATACGGTGGATGATCGATAACAATGATGCCTTTTTTGGTCAAGAATTCACGTACCATGATGACTTTGTGCGATGGTGCATTATCGTGCAACAAAAACCAACTGCCTGGCTCTCGATATTCCGGTCGAACTCGTCGAATTCTGGCCCACAATCGTTGTAGAATTCCCAGATAATATCTGGGCAGACACACAGCGGTCGCTTCGAAGAATTTCTTTGACTTTCTCGATGTTTTCTTCATTGCGAGTGGTTTTTGGCGGCGGCGCTCGGTCATCGTCTGCAAGGTCCTCACGACCGTCACGGAATCGGCCAAACTAACGGAAAACCTGTGCACGGGACATGCATTCATCCCCGTACACATTTTTTAGCGTTTCGTACGTTTCTGCACCACTTTTACCCAATTTAAAAATTGGTTTTTCGACCGACGTACATAAAGTGACTTTACATAAAATGTTAAACCACAGTGAAATATCAACCGAATTCGCTCAAATTTTGAGGTTAAGTAGATGAAGGGTAGAACATTCACCTACCATCATTCACTCATAGATATCGCTGCGCTAAGAACTTTGATGGAACCAGTTTCATCGTATCTGGGACAGACTGTGTAACTACTCCACGCCGAGATGTGAAAGAACATCCGCAAAAAGTGCCCGTTTTTCAGTCCCCCGTTTTTTAAATTAAATTTTATGCGAAATAATAGCTCATGATAAGACATTAATCATAAAAAGTTTTACATTGAGCATACGATTGGTTTCAAAGATATAGAGGGTCAAAGTGGTCACTACCTACTAGGAAGTACTAGTAGTCACTACCTACTAAGGAAGTATGACACTAATAACGCTTTATCGCACGAATTTTTACGAAATTCGGTATCTGTGGTTTCTTTGAGTTGCTGATTATGAATCTGATGTCAGATTTAAAAAATTCAAGATGGCAGGTGCAACATGGCGGACACACATAGTGAAACAATTATTTACTTTTATTAGAATTGTTATGTTGTGGTTTTTTCGGCTAGCTGATTGCGAACTTTCTATCAGATTTACATTTACCTTCAGTGTAGGCAAGATGAAAGAGTTATCCAGCCAATGAAGACAAGATAAAAATGTTATCCAGCTAGTGAAGACAAGATGAAAAAGTTATCCAGCTAATGAAGGCAAGATGAAAATGTTATTCAGCCGGTGAAGGCAAGATGAAAAAGTTATCCAGCCAATGAAGGCAAGATAAAAATGTTATCCAGCCACTGAAGGCAAGATGAAAAAGTTATACAGCCAATAAAAGCAAGATAAGAATGTTATCCGGCCAGTGAAGGCAAGATGAAAAAGTTATTCAGTCAATGAAGGCAAGATAAGCTTCTAAATATAACAAATAAAACTATCACATTATCCTTCATGCGTCGTGTAACGTATCAATTTGAATTTGATATTTTTTATGAAAAAACAAAAAACATATTTTTTCCGCTCAAAAATGGTCGTTGAAAAAATTACTTTCGAAAATCTAATAGAAAATTCGCAATCAGCTAGCCAGAAAAATCACAACATAACAGTTCCAATAAAAGTAAACGATTGTTTCACTATGCGTGTCCGCCATGTTGCACCTGCCATCTTGAATTTTTAAAATCTGACATCAGATTCATAATCAGCAACTCAAAGAACCCATAGATACCGAATTTTGCAAAAATTCGTGCGACAAAGCGTTATTAGTGTCATATTTTCTTAGTAGATAGTGACCACTCTGACCCTCCACATCTTTGAAACCAATCACGTATGCTTAACGTAAAACTTTTCTGTAATTAATGTCTCATCATAAACTATCTTCTGGCATAAAATTCGATTCCAAAATGGAGAACCGAAAAACGGGCAAAAAATCGACCTTCTTTGCGAAGGTTCTTTCGTTGTCGCTCGCGAATTTCCCGCCGTCAGGTCGCCGCGTCTGACCGCTAATTATTACAATTCACCGACCGTATCGCGAGACGGTGCAATTTGCAAACGAGTTGGCGCGCGCTATAGCGGCGAGGGACAAGAGGGGCGCGCAGCCTTCCGCCCCCCCTCCTCCGCGCATACATGCACGTCTCGTGACACGGCGAATATTCAATTAGTGAAAAGAGGTCTTACCTCCCTCGCGCCCGCCATCACTTGCTCCTCCGCCGTTTCTTCGATTAGCGGAGCGCTTTGACGACGCGCTCTTCCAAGCGCGTTCCTATGATGACGACGCAGACGGGAAGTTGCCCGGCCGGCCGGCTACCATTCGTGTTAGGCAACATTAGAACAGGATCACGCGCGCGCGCGCGCGCCGAGCAAACATTGCGGCGCACATCGCAGCGTGCGCCGTACAATGCGGCAATGTTTAGCTCGCGTCTGCTGCCGCGTTCACATCGTCTCTTTCTCTCTTCCTCCCTCCCTCCCCCTCCCTCTCTCTCTCTCTCTCTCTCTCTCTCTCTCTCTCTGTCTTGCCCTCTGCATCGCGTATCGAACCGCTATTGATTTTGCAATTATCTCATAATACCCTGCCGCTGCGTCTTGCATCGCATGCGTATGTGTCTGTGTGTGTGTATGTGTGTTTACGGTGATCGCGTTATTATGCGATCTAATAATATCCTTGCGCGAGCCACGTGAGTATCTCGTGTGTCGTCGCGAACGACTCTCAACGCGAATCGACACGGGACTTGTATCGCGTTCTGTGTCCGCGGAAGACGGTTGATATGGAAAACCGCCGCACAAGTCGCGTCTGCGGACGACGTGTCTCGCTATTTTTATACGCGCGCGTACGTGTGGGTGCGTGTACAGGGTGTGCAGGGGTAACGCATGAGAGGCAGGTTAATCTTCTTTCGCGCGCTCGCTCTCTCTCTCTCTCTCTCTCTCTCTCTGTTTTCTGAAACAAAGTTTTTATTGGATTTTGCTCTTACATCATATCGATATCGTTAATTCCACACCAGTAGTAGTAGTAGAAAACTGTGTAATATACCAATTACATGCTTCTCTGCGATAGAACTTTCTATATGCATGTGATTATTCTTGTTTTTTTCTTCTTTTTGCATCAGGTACAATACAAGGCTGAACAAAATATGACTATATGTGATTTTGTTCGAATCAATTAAACCTCTGTTATGATTCTGCATCATTTAAAGTCGTGTGTCTGCTCGTGTAGTACCCTCTCTTGATGTATACAAAACAATATAACTTATTATAGATATATTGTATATATTTACTTGTGTGCGCGCGCGCACGCAATAGTGTGTGTGTGTGTGTGTATATATCTGTGTGTCATGTACTCCGTAAAATACTCTAATCTCTCAGTGTCTTTTGTTATAGCAAAATAAACTCTCGATTAATATACAATATTTCCCCGTGTACCGACATAGCAAGCCAAACGTTGCATCTTAACACGCATCGCAACAACAATGTACAAGTAGCCTATCGCTTGTTTTCTTCCGGCGGATAGTTTAGTTTGGACAATTAAGTTGCATAAAAATACAGATACCTGCCGGTAGACGGCAGCCGCGTCTCAGCGGCAAAACAACACCAAAGTAACAATAATAGTAAGCCTTTAGGGACACCTTGAAACCTCGCATCTCGCAACAGTTAAGGCAAACAGGTCGGCGTCGATTGCGATTTCTCATCGAGAGATATAATCGTCGCGTAACAGCGCATGCATAACGGATGAAAATAGAATGTAACGTATTTATCGATCGGATAAATTACGCGCGACATTGTTTCTCTCGAGAACGTCTGAATGTAAAATAACGCATACTCAAAACTCCCTCTTCAACGCGGACTGCAGCAATGCGTTGCGCATCGACGTCACGAGCTTTTCCAGCTCCTCGACCTTCATCTTCAGGATCTTGTTGTCCTTCTCCAATTCCATCGCCTTCATGGCCATCTCCGACTCCTTCGCTTTCTTGTTCATCCGCGACTTCCGCGACGCCTCGTTGTTCTTCTCGCGAGATTCTCTGTATTGCGTGAGGGTGACATCCTCGCCTTCGGAGTCGCTCTCGTAGTATTTCTTCTTTTCGCTCTTGTCTCTCTTCGCCTTCACGGTAGTTCTCTCCTTGTCCTTGTTACTAGCTAATGACCTTGTCCTCTCTGATCTCCGAGATGACGTCGTGGGGATCTCTACGGAAGACGACGAGGTCATTGTCGACGTCGCACGAGTCTCCATTCTCCGACGCTTTGGCGGCTCACTCATCTCGTCGGTCTTCACCTTCGCAGAGCTCGGTGTGAGTGTCGGTGACGACGTCGCGAACGGTCTGTGTTTCAACATCGCCGAAGAGTCGGTAGAAACGCTACCCTCCGGTGAACAGATTTCGTCCTGCAATAGAAACATCGATGTCGTTAGCGAAGCCAGTTTTACACCGGCAAACCAATACGATAATGATCCATCACCAATCTGCGAGCGCGCTACGCAGGTCCTGCGGCAACAATCTGCTTTTTATTAAATCGAAATGCGAAATGACATACTTTCTTTTTTTTCACTAAATCATGCCTAGTCAATCCGTACATTACTTTTCACGACTTGCCAGGTAACTTTTTATACTAACTACCTATAATAGCGATTCTCGATGACTTGTCGCTGATGTCGGCAGCGGTATAAAAATCACCTGGCGGATCGAGCGAGCTGACCAAGTCTGCGATAAAATCCATTCAACTTACGTCGCAAAGATATGACAATAAGTCGAACGTGTCCGACCCAATCGCCTCGATTGTAGGTAACTCGTCCCATTTTTCGTGCTGGCTTGCGGTGGAATTAAACGAGGTCAGGCAAGCGTAATCGTTGCTCCTGCGATATTCAGGTTGGAATGGTGCGCTAACATCGGTTGTGTTATGCTGTTTACTCGATGAAGTACTTGTAGAAGCTGTAGATTCGGGTGACATTAACCACGAGCTGGACGCATAGTTCTCCTCGTTACCATACCCTTTCTCGCATTTGTTATTCAGTGGCGACAGCGGCAAGTGACGATTGTCACTTGACTCTTCGGTCGTCATCTTAACGGTATCCATTTTTAAGTTCCGCTTCTCATCAGTACTACTCCTCAAACCCTTTAATATCCCGTCCTCTTCCACAGTCGAAACGCCGTTACCCTCGTATTTCGTACCTGGAAGCGGGCGAGGCGTGTCTTAGCTCTTGCCTTGACTCGCTTAACGATACCGCATTTCGCATGAAAATTTCGATAGTTTATCCGACCAAACGAACGCTATGACAAAGATTTCCGACAATCTACGTCGCCCCCAATGTTAAGCCGGCCCAAGTTTCATCCCCCGACTAACTCTAATCGTTTTATATAAGCGTGATGTTAATATTAATTGAAATAACTACAATTATGCATAACATCTCATCGGATGAATATGTACCTGATAGTTTAAACGTAGTCGATTCACCTATATGAAAATCGCATTGAGCCTGGAACGTGTCCATGCACCAACTGCTCAGATCCTGAAAGTCCTCCTCCCAAGCAGAGGTGTCCTCTTCTTTCGTCGGACTTGCCTTTGTGCGCGGGAATACCCAAGGCTCCTTCAAAATTTCGGACTCCATCGTCGGGCTCAGCAGAGGTATGGTATCTACCTTCGTAGAGGCGACAATGCCTTCGCCCAGTGGCCGCGATCTCACGCCACGAGAAACAGATGACGGAAGCTGCTGACGGTTGCATGATTTTGATACCTAAAATGTTCGTATGACACCGATCAAATCGGCCCGCTCGTCCCATCTAGCACACTCCTCTCTCGACCCCCGATGTTTCCTTCGCGATACTCACGTTAAAAACACCTCCTTCCTCAACTGAAATGTTGCTGGTTGTTAGACGTTCGTAGATGGGAGGGATTTTGGAAGCCTAAAACAACAGCGCAAAGGACAATTCAGTATTCGAGACCAACTCGATCGCGCATGGCATTTTATCTTGGGACCTCCTTTGAAGTCCACATCGGGAACTAAATATAGGAAACTCTAGTGGAAAAAGCTTTAGAGATCACAAAATTCAACAAATCGTTCGATTTCGATCTTGGCCCGATCGATCAAATCCCGATCTTCAAATATTTAGTCCGACACACAGGCTCGCGGATGTTCGCGCTTATTCTTATCATCACGTCAGTTCTCCCGTACGCATCATCTACATCGTTGCTTTCTAATAGTTATACAGGGTGTCCGGGATCTTCTGGAAACGAAAAATTGTGAAGATTAATCAGATCAAACTGAGAAGAAAAGTCGAGTACCACTTTGCAAAAATCGCAATAATTATTAAGTTACCCTCACAACATACGTTATCCTAAAGACATCCTACAATAATATTCTGGGGATATACAAATGTCCGTTTTAGATTCCACAGATATCCTACGGATATCTCTTTTAGTGATAATTTTTGGAAATTAAAAGTTTCTGAAAAAGAACCAAAGTTACTATTGTAAAAAAGATATCCGTAAGATATCTGTAGGATCTAAAACAGCGGACATTTGTATATCCCCAAGATATTGCAGTATCCCAGAATGATGTTTGTCGGATGTCCCTGAGATAAAGTGTGCTGTGTGGGTATTAATAATTGAAAATGACCTTATCTAGAGGCTCTTTTAATCGATAACTTGAACATTTTCGTACTTATTTGCAAAATGGTAAAGGATATTTTTGTTCAGAATGACCTAACCTACAATTATATGACGGCCGTTGTGTTTAGTGACAGATATGAATATGTTGGAAACGAAAAATTGTGAAGATTAATCAGATCAAATTGAGAAGAAAAGTCAAGTACCATTTTGCAAAAATCGCAATAGCTATTAACGATTGAAAATGATCCTTTTAATTGATAATTCGAAATTTGCGTACTTATTTGCAAAATAGTAAAGGACTTTTTTGCTCAGAATGACCTAATCTACAATTATATGACTGCCATTGTGCCCAGCGATAGATATATCGAACTTTGAATCCTGAATCTTTAACTCGTCGCTAGGTATAATAACTGTCATATAATTATAGATTACGTCATTCTGGACAGGAAAGTGTCCTTTACCATTTTGCAAATAAGTGCGCAAATTTTTGTATTGTCAATTAAAAGAGCTTCTAGATGCAGTCATTTTCAGCATCATTAATAACTTAATAACTACGGCGATTTTTGCAAAATGCTACATGACTTTTCTTCTCAGTTTCATCTGATTAATCTTCACAATTTTCAGCCTGTACATCGATATTTCCGAGAAACGGCGGCAGGTCATTGCCGGCCACTTTCGATTCATTCGATAAACAAGTGTCGGCCGATATTCATACTCGAGCCTCTACCGCGGCGGCTATGCGGAACAAAAAACGAGATAATAACTCATCACAATAAAAAATCGGCCGTCTACACCCCGGGGAATTAATCCCGCCTGGGAATTAATCGCACTTATCACCCATACACACACACACACACACACACACACACACACGAGATATGCGTGATTCGTAAATTTTGCACTTTCCTCCGACGCACAAACTCGTCTCGGCAGATATAGAGAGTCGATAGTTGTTTAGTTGGCAATGAATGCGAATGCCGGCGGCCTGCCGGATTCACGATGCATCTTCGCGTTTTCGCTTAGTCATTTCCGAATGCGCTGCAACACCCGAATCTTACATCACGACTTCCTCGTACGTAACTTATCTTATCTCCCTGTATATCTCGGCCGGTACAATTGCACATCTCGGCTCAGCCGTTTGAGCGAGCAAACAGCTTTGTTGTTCCCGACGAGTTATCGCGACTGTCAAGGATGTCTCATGAGCGAAAGAAGGAAGAGGGTAGATCCCTCTCTCTATCGCGCTCATGCATGCTTGCTCTCGATACGGACGGGTAATTTTGCAAGATACCGAGTTTGATGAATTTTATTTTCCGGCTGGTTTGCCGGAACCTTTCATTAGGGTTGCCAGATTTAGGGTTGCCAGATGCAAGATGATTATTTCCGGGGTATTTTTTAGGTAGAAAAATGGGTTGTTAGAGAATTTTAGTTGAATTTGACAGATGGAAGGGTAAAACGGTTAAGAGATGTCGTTGCTTACTTGCAATGAATAAATGTGTGAATTAGATACAGAGCAGAGAGAAGTTTAGACATAAATCATACGATTGCCCCATTTTTTTTACTATACGAATGGTTTCTCAGGTCGCACGTCAAATTCTTCGACCTCATAAATCCCAAAATGATTGCTCTCACATTTCTTTCTAGTACCAGTTAAAAACATGAATATTACGATTATAATTTTCTGGAAATTCTGATTTTCCGGGACAAAAGACTTGAATTCCGGTACACGAGACAAACTTCAAAAAATTCTGGGACAATCCCGGCCGTCAAATCAAAGCCATCTGGCAACCTTATTTATGATCGAAGCACCTTTTCTCCGCCGAAATTTCCCGTTATCTTAGCTTGATAGATGTTTACATTAACCTTTTAAGAAGTCCAATCGAACACACACACACACACAAATATATATATGTATAGAATTTTAATCAAAAGGGAGCTTCTACCTCAGTAATAAACAAAACACAACTTGTATCTAATTAAAGAAACTATACAACTCGTGCAAAGATGATTAGCTTTCTTTACAAGAATTCTCTCAACACATGCAGCCTCTTGACTTCTTTCTCTCCACCTCCTTGTTTTCCTTATCCGTCTATTATTTTATAACTTCTCTCCTTCAACAGCTGAGTCATCGTTTAGCAACTAGCAACCCATACAGCACACAAAGTTGAAAACACGTTGCTGCAATGTTGGACCAATGTTGCAATGTTGCAATGTTGCAGCAACGTTGCAGCAATATTGCTGCTGCAACTTCTGTGCTGCATGGCAACGCTTTCCAACAACGATCGCTCAACAAATTCTGAACCTTACACTTTTCTCCCGAAACGGCGTGAAGTCGGTGCGGTCCGAATGAGCGAGAAAGAGAAAGGGGGAGAACCGAACTCGCGGAAACTAATCGCAAACAATCATCGCGCTCCAGGCTGTAGTCAGTCAGAAGGGAAAAACCGCGCGAGCCGTATCGACAGCGGCAAGTGCAGACTGCGAAGAAGACGACTACGAGAGGCGTGTCACGTCCTTGCTTCCTCGCGGGCGACCAGCGCTGGAATGCGAACTCTCGCTGAAAGCTGAGACTTACGCGCTTGCAACTTTCCCGACGATGCTCGCCGATGAACGAGCGCACTGCGGGAAAAGCAGCAGCAGTCACAGCGGCTAGGCCGACTGGTTACGTAACGGTCAGCGGGGGGAGGGGGGTGTTCGGACGCATGTGACTGCGATTTTCGCGAACCGGCGGGAGTTACATCAGCCGTTGGTCGCGCGCAGTTCCGAGAATTCGCGACTCGCAGGTACCATCCCATGATAGGGTCCCTCCGTCGCTAGGAACACTCTCGAAGGAGGGATTACATCCGCGTCGCGGCCGAAAATATATAGTCGCGCCGAGGACTGTACGGCGACGACGACGACGACGTCAACACGCGTTGCGCGGCCCAATCGATCCCACGACTACGCAGCACTTTTCAAACCGGAGCGGCTGCAGCTGCGGCGCGGCGGCGGCGGCGGCGAAGGCGGCTGACGTTCTCCGTCGCGCGGGTTAAGGCGCCTTGGTGGAGGCGGCGCGACGGCGATGTTATTGTATGCACCTGTTCCCCTCGTCAGCCAGGGGGCCGTTATATAATGCCAGCGCGCGAGAATCGCGAGTCTATATCGGGGATCACGGCGACGGCGACGGCGACGGCGACGGCGACGGCGACGGCGACGGCGACGGCGACGGCGACGATTACTCACCCTCCCTGAGACGATCGATGTCGATGTACCTTCCACTTGGACCGGGTAGAGCCGGTGGAGAAGCGCCCAAGGACGTGTCCGATCTGTTGTGTCTCGGTGAAGCCGGTGAAAAACGCGCTCACGCTCGCTCGACTCGCTCTCGACTCACCGCGCTCGCTCAGCCGACGTGTCAGGTGTATACGTGGTGTGCGTGGCGTGTACTCCCGTGTGTATGTGTGTATGTGTGTCTAGAGCGGGCGTGTGCAAGCGGTTCGAGCGTCTCCCACAGAATGCGGCTGGAGAGGCGGTAGTGCCGGATTAAACCACGTCACGGGACCGCGTTCCGCGAGCGCGTTCACCGATGCCAAACGCCGGCCGCCGGGGACGTCACCAGCGGCGAATCACCGCCGCGATGCGCTCACCGTTCGCGAATCGCGCCGGCCGCCGAGGCCGTCGCGGCGCCGGCGCGTCGCGCCGTCCGGAACACGTCATGTGTAGAATTCGAGACGATAATCTCGCGGGAGTCAGGAGTCGATAATTTATTATTCTTTAGCTCGGCCGCTCGCCGGCCCCCGCAGTCGCCTGTTACTCTTCAGGAAGCCCGGCTCTCTTCTTTTCTCTCTCTCTCTCTCTCTCCTCCTTCCTCTCTTCCTCTGTCTTCCCTCCCCCTCCGTCCCACTGTCTGTTTTCTCTCGATGAGGCACTTCGCCGAGCGTCCGTCGGAATTTCGCGTCGAGCGGGCGCGAGCTTCCTGCGACCGCTCGGTATCTTTCGCTATCAGTCTGAGACATCTCTCGTTATTTGGATCGTACATGGAGAGGCTTTTTTGATTCGCGATGTTATCTCTTTTTTGTAACGCGCGCGCGCGCACGCGCGCGTGCGAGATTTCATTATCTTTCGATGATATATCGATGTACGATTGTACATGAGTCATCGAGCGAGAACCCGCGGAGTTGTATGTAGCGAGACAATGAGTAAACGGGCCTCGCAAGTGTGAGCCGACTCTGCTGACAACTTTGAAGCGCCACGCGAGAGTAGAACCACACTTCCTCGCGACGATTCGAAGAAGCGGCGATTGTAAGCCGGGAGGAGTGAAAGCGCGCGATCGAGGATTTTTTCGCTAGAAATCCAATCCCCGCTCTGAGCTCGTTTCTTCCTTTCGCGCGCGATCGCGTGGCAGTATATTTTATTATTCACAAGTGTACTATAAAAGTAACGCGTTGGAAGCGCAGACGAAACATCGTGACGATGAGTCGCCGGCAGAAATGATTAAATATCATTTGTGGGACACATACACATCCATGCACGCGCACACGAACGTGGCGATGCGCGACTATATATTGTTACTTCAATAATGTGTTGTTCGATGTTATCGTACCTCGGTGCGGTCGATTCACGATAAGCACGGTCAACGATGGCTAGATGGAGCTAGATGGAGTTGCAAATACAAGCTGAAGCACAACTTTATATCTCTTACGTTCTGTGATCGATAAAATTGCCGAAAATTAAGATTGCAGGTGTCACTTAAAAAAAAAATTACTCGTTACCATTAATCTCGTAGTATTATTCGATACGTTCGAAGCCTCGAGATTTTTCCAGTACAATCCGACGTTTATATAGTTGGTTTCTGACCTCGAAAAATCCTCATTTTAATTAAAAAAGAGTCCAAATATTTTGAAGCTTTCAGTAGAATTAATTTTAGTGCAACGAGATTTTGTAAAATTAATATCAATTTATTATCTTTAGCTCAAATTTAAAATCTGTATCTACCTATCTTTAAACAAAACGAATTGAGAAGGTGCAAATGATAAACAATTAAAATTATTAACTTTATTTTAAAATTAATTCATATATTTTGTAATAACATGACGCATGCAAAAAAATTATTTTCTTCAAGACACTAAATATTATTACTAATGTTACTTATGTTTGCAAAAGTGCTTAAAAGAATGAGAAACTTTATGAAACATACACTTCTCATCGGTATTCCATTTGTAATAGTTTGCGTAAGTAAATGTTAATTATTTGTATATGAATTACAAAATAAAAAGTTATTAAATTTTATCTCAACCCCTCTCTCTCTCCCTCTCCCTCTCCCTCTCCCTCTCCCTCTCCTTCCCTCTCCCTCTCTCTCTCTCTCTCTCTCTCTCTCTCTTTCTTTCTCTCTCTCTCTCTCTCTTTGTACATATACTTTATTTTATTAAAAATTTTTTATTCAAAGTTCCTAATATTATATTTTCAGACTTTCTATTATTCGAATGTTTAGACATGCATACTTCTAAATTTTGTTATTCAAATATAATACTATAGAACTTTGAAGTTTAAGTTAAATTCGAAGTTTGAAGCTTCGAAGATCCGAAGCTGCAAATATAATTTATAGACCTACTCGGTATTCATCGAAAAAAAGAATAATTTGTTATCGTTATCGATTTTCATTTTGAAAAGTTTTGCTCAAGAGGTAAAGAGTCATTGTAATTTTTTCGTTATTATTCTCATCAAATTTTTCTTATTTGGCTATCGTCCATCCTATACACGCGATGACGCATATCCGCTCATGTGCAGATAGAACTTATCAAATTGAACGAAAAAGTTATTTATACAGAGTGTCCGGCATTTTTCGGAAACAAATAATTGTGAAGACTAATCAGATCAAACTCAGAAGAAAAGTCATGTATCATTTTATCAGTAAACATAACAAGTATCATTATATCAGTAAACATAACAATAGTTATTAAGTTATTAATGATGGAAAATGATCACATCTAGAGGTTCTTTTAATCGACAACTTGAGAACTTGCGTACTTATTTGCAAAATAATAAAGGACTTTTATGTTCAGAATAACTTAACCTACGATTATATGACGGCTATTGTTCCTAGCGACAGGTTCAAGATTCAAGGTCCAAAATTCAATATACTCATACCTATCGTTAAACACAAAAGCCATCATATAATTGTAGATTCTGTCATTCCAAACAAAAAAGTCCTTTACCATTTTGCAAATAAATACGCAAATTTTCAAGTTATCAACTAAAAGAATCATTTTCAATCACTAATAACTTAATAACTATTGCGATTTTTCCCGGAACATCCCGAACATCCTATATACAGAGTGTTCCATTTTAAATTCCCCAGGCAAATATCTCGAAAAATATGGAAGATATGGAAAAATATTTCAGACAAAAGTTGTATGGTTTCAAGGGGGACATAAAACAACTATATCAATTTATTGGGTTGGCAACTAAGTGATTGCGGATTTTAAATAAGAATGAAAATTCAAAATTTTTAATTTGCTTTTTTAAATTTTTTTCAATGCATGTATGCGATACATTGAGCTTCTCTGTAATATCACGTATTGTGCTATGACGATCTGAATCGATAATGGCCTTGATATGGGTCTCATCGACTTCAACTGGACGGCCAGATCGTTGAGCATTTTTCAATGAAAAATCACCAGAACGAAATCTGGTAAACCAATTTCGACACTGCCTTTCTTTCAAGGCTTCATTCCCATATACGGCACATAACTTCTTGTGTGCTTGCGATGCGTTCTTGCCCTTTCGGAAATAATACAATAAAATATGTCTGAAGTGCACGTCTTGCTCTTCCATTTTTAAATTGGGATAAAAACAAAACTAAAGAACTAATCGATATAATTTTTGTACTAAATGAAAGGTAGAAGTCCAAACAATAAGAAAGGAATATAGGTTAGGTACTTTGAACACGTTAACGAAACAAAAGAAAGTGTAAAATCCATCTGTCGACAAAATCCGCAATCACTTAGTTGCCAACCCAATATTTACAGATGGCGCCATTTTCGAGATATTCACTGATCACCACTTTTTTTAAATGGAAATTTCAATTTCTTACTACACCATCTCTTTCTACCAATTAATTTGAATAGATTTTGTCTGAGATATTTTTTTATTTACTTAATATCTTTGGAAATATTTAAGGAAAACTTGGTAGCTTTTTCAATATGTAACTTACGATATCTCACTAACTATTTGTCGGAAGAAAAAATAGTACTAGACTTTTTTACTCTATTTGCTCTCAAGAATATATTGTTACAATGGTGCCCTAACTTTTGTTAACTTATTAACTTTTGGAAATTTCAAAATCATCAAATTAACAAAAATCAGGATGATATTGTAACAATATATTCTTGAGACTAAATAGAGTAAAAAAGTCTAGTACCATTTTTTTCTTTCGACAATAAATGAGCGAGATATCGTAAGTTATATATTGAAAAAGTTACCAAGTTTTTCTTAAATATCTCAAAAAATATTAGGCAAATAAAAAAATGTTTCAGACAAAAGTTGTTCAAATTAATTGATAGAAAAAGCTGATATAGTAAAAAATTGGAATTCCCATTTAAGAAAAGTAACAGTCAGTGAATATCTCGAAAGTGGCATTATCTGTAAACAAATTGATATTTATATAACTGATAGTTGTTTTATACCCCCTTTAAAACCATGCAACTTTTGTCTGAAATATTTTTCCGTATCTTGCATATTTTTCGAAATATTTGCTTGGGGGACTTAAAATGGGACACCCTGTATATCTTGTAAACACATTTCTCTTCTAACATTTTTCTTTCAATCAGTTTAATAAACATATCTTATGCTCTATCTGCATGAGCGCATTGCTACACGGAAGTCTGTAAATATATTCTATTTATGTAGAGTACTGATAAAAACAATGATTATATTTTCGTTAATGTTACAAAAAGATTGTAACTGCCTTAATGTTACTATTACTAGCGAATAAAAGATAACACAATTAATAAATTATTATTGAAAATATGAGAAACAAGAAAAGCGTTCAAATTAACGTATTACTTTCCAATCCTGCTGAAAAACTAGGAAACGGAAGAAGTAATCGCGCAAAACACGAAAGAAAAATTCATCAAGGTTTTATCTATTTTATGTGTTAAAAAACGAATGGATGCTATCATCATCAAATCTGGAGAACGTTAACTTGCATAATACATTTAACACTTATGTTTTCGATGTTAAAATATCTCATTGATAATGTACCGTCGAAAGATATAAGACACGGGATTTTTGTTTCTCATATTAATCTTACATATACTATACATATACTTACGTATATTATAAGTACATATTACTTATAAGTACATATTAATCTTACTTATATCGTATTTATAAATAGCGAAAGAAAGAAAGGAAAAAAAAGAGACATGCTTGAAAACAAATTGAATAATAATTTACAAGGAAAATGCCGTTCAAATGCTTTGACGATGTACTAATCAAGATGACGACATGGATATTATTTCCCGGAATTTAATATGAGGAAATTGAATAAATTGTATTTCGGAATTATTTACGTTTCGACGACTTCTCTTTTCAGCCACATATAATTATCATAATTTATTGCATATAAACGTAGCCTTCTGATGTCGAGAGGGAATTCCTTATAACATGACGTTATGACGTCAAGTACTTCACAGTCCCGACGAGTATTGCCGAACTTGACTTCTATAATGTACAGAGTGTAAAGAAAGTTAGATTCAGAACTTATAGCGTAGATAGTTATTATACTGAGTGAAAATTGCTTAGTAAACATGGATGAAAAAATCAATTTTCTCAGAATTACAAGTATTTTTTCAATTTCGATAATATAAGCTTATGAAGAAAATGATCATATATGATTATATAGGGTGGTCCACGTAAAGTATGACAATCCAAAAACTCTAAAAATATTGGTCGTATAAAAAAATTGTTTGTGACAAAATGAGGTTCGAGAATATTCGAAACTATCTTTCTAACTATATAAACAAAAGGCCGGCCCCGCTTTCCCCTGAAGGGGGTAGGGGGAAACTTCGTAATTTCAAATGAAACCTATAAAATGTTACACATTTGAATTTTACGGGAACAAACAAGTAAACTTTATCTGGAACATTTCTTTAAAAACTACTTCTATCAAAATATATAAACTTTACAGTAAAATGCATTTAAATTAAAGCGATAAAACCATAAATTAAATAAAAAACTTCATAGTTTCTCACATTTTTTATTTTATTAAATGCTCGAACTGTTGAACATTCGCATTTAAACACTTATTAATTCTTTTCATAAAATTTTGTCTAACTCTAAGCAACATTTCTAGAGTCAAGTTAGCCATTGGACTTGCACCATTGAACTATTTTTTATAGGGATATACCAAAGAAGAAAGATATATTTCAATTACCTACAACAAAAGAAGATTTAAAACGAAGAGTAAATGAAGCTTGTACTAGCCTGACTCTGGAAATATTGTTTAGAGTTAGACAAAATTTTGTAAAAAGAATTAAGTATTTAAATGTGAATAATCAATAGTTCGAACATTTAACAAAGTAAAAAATGTGAAAAACTGTGAAGTCTTTTATTTAATTTATAGTTTCATCATTTTAGTTTGAATACACTTTATTGTAAAATTTTTAATTTTTGATAAAAGTATTTTTTTAAAGAAATGTTCCAGATAAGATTCACTTGTTTCTACTCGTAGAATCCAAATGTGTAACATTTTATAGAAAGTTCTTACTTGAAATTGTGACGGTACGCCCGGTGGTTCGATACGATCGGTCGCGTACACCGTCGCGCCTCGCTCGCCGCTCTCGTGGTGTCGCTCGCCGAAGAGGAAGGTCTAGCTGGAGAGGAAGGTGCTCCGAATGATCTGATCGGTAGTTATTCGTCGGTGTGATAACGTCTTGAACCCTCTATCGTAGCTCGTTTATTCAAAATACGACAAATATATACTTAATATATACTTAAACTATCTAGTAATTCGTATCGCCGGTATGATATACAATAGACTGACAAGATACGCAATAGAAAAGGAAGTTATCGCCGTTAACCGCGGTATCGGAGAGGGCTGTCCCACTCGGCTCGCTGATTCGTACTTTTGAAATAGAGTAACCGCGTCTGTTACCGGCCCTGATAACCGTTGACCGGGAACAACGCAAATAAACACCGTTGTTATGATCCGATGTTAACGATCTGCGATCCATTGTTATCAATACGAATCACGAAATATTGTAACGGTTGTGAATACAATGCCGCCGGAGATTTTATACGTCAAGGTACGGACGGTCGTGACCGACTTTCGACCGGTGATAGCAATATGATCTTCGAGACCTTAATAACGGTTACAAACAAACG
Source organism: Harpegnathos saltator (assembly GCF_003227715.2). NCBI lineage: Eukaryota > Metazoa > Arthropoda > Insecta > Hymenoptera > Formicidae > Harpegnathos > Harpegnathos saltator. Next base: position 1,169,657 of record NW_020230412.1, read on the forward strand.
GCGGCAAGCGAGAACGGTAATACGCGCGAAGATTATGAGCGGTTGTCGATGATTCGTGCTTGGTGATATTACCAATCTGCCGAACAGGTAATCGCTCTAAATAACCGGTGGTCATGCAAACACGCGGATAAATATTGTGAGGCTTCACAAACAACGTGTGCCCAGGCCGTTACCGTCAGGATGATTACGGCGGCTCATGTGTCACGATTTCGGCACGAAGTCCCGGTGATAGCTGGCTGTAAGAATAAGAAACGGGATAACACGGAAAATGCGTTAGCGACGGTGGCTAACTGCTGCCGTCGTGGGGGGACTAGCACTTTCAAGTTTGCAAGTCTGCTACCGGCTCACGCAACAGAAACTTATACTAATCTGTGACGGTGGCTAACTGCTGCCGTTCGCAGGTGGACGAACATATATAAATCCGCGAACAGATACTTAGAAATATTCTGTGCCGGTGGCTAACTACTGCCGACACAGACGGGCGAGCACGTATAAATCCGCGAGCAGATACTTAGAAATATTCTGGACCGGTGGCTAACTGCTGCCGACACAGAAGGACGAGCACGTATAAATCCGCGAACAGGTACTTAGAAATATTCTGTGCCGATGGCTAACTGCTGCCGACACAGAAGGACAAGCACGTATAAATCCGCGAACAGATACTTAGTAATATTCTGTGCTGGTGGTTAACTGCTGCCGATACAGACGGACGAACACTTAAAAAGTTTCGCGGAGACGGTCGGTTGACTGGACTCGGCTGCCGGATCTTGTGAATTTTCCCGGTGGTTCGGTACGGTACTTTGGAAATTTTACTCACCGACCTAGGCCGCGCTCACTCGCCTTCTTCCTTGCGATTACTGATCTTCGGGTGCTTCTCTGATTCCTTGGTTGCTACTGCTGTTACCTCGGTTGAGCTCTGCTCTGTAGCCTTCTGTGTCGATCTCGTTGAGAGAGCGGGTTATATACCCTTATCTTTTCCTCCGGCGGTAATCGGCCGGTAATCGGGGGGATGGTTCCCCCGATTTCTCGGAAATTGGCGCATGCGTTTGCGTGGATTACTCCTTTTGGGGGGATTTTCCGAGCGTTTCGCTGAAATCGGCCGGTCTTTTTCGGCTGTATGCCGGGTTGCCACGGCACGGTGCTATTAAGGGGGGCTCGCGGCGGTTGTTACCCGTACTCCGACTGCTGGTCGTCGGCAGTCACGGTAGTAACGGGGGCAGGTTGATACTTGGCCCCCGTTACAAAATTATAAAATTATCTCTCCGTATTCAACCTTCTTCAGAAAGGAGTAGGGGCGGACTTTTGTTTACACAGTTAGAAAGGCCTCTCGAATACATGAAACTTTGTCACGAATAATTTTGATACGATAAATACTTCTGGGTTTCTGGGTTGTCACGTTTTACATGGGATATCCTGTACATAATTGTGTAAAATTATGTACCAAGTTTTCCAAAAGTAACGGACCCCCTCCTATCTCAGAATCTATGTATTATAGAGAAAAATGACCCACACAAAAGTTTTAGGGTTCATGAAGTTCTGTTTTTTTTGTGACCTCAAATTTGATCTTGACCTCGAACTTGAAGGTCATTTGAAAGTTAACTTGCGTTTTTTAAATGAGAACCTCTATTTTTTATTACATTGTTTTTTTTACCAATTAATTTGAATAACTTTTGTCTAAAATATTTTTTTATTTGCCTAATATTTTTTGAGATATTTGAGAAAAACTTGATAACTTCTTCAATATTTACCTTACGATATCTCGTTAAATATTTGTCGGAAGAAAAAGTGGTACTAGACTTTCTTGCTTTATTTAGTCTCAAGAATATACTTTTACAATAGTGCCCTGACTTTTGTTAATTTAATAATTTTGAAATTTCCAAAAGTCAGTAAGTTAACAAAAGTCAGAGCGCTATTGTAACAATATATTCTTGAGATTAAATAGAGCAAAAAAGTCTAGTACCATTTTTTCTTCTGACAAATAGCGAGATATCGTGAGTTAAATATTGAAAAAGTTATCAAGTTTTCCTTAAATATCTCAAAAAATATTAAATATATCAAAAAATATTAGGCAAATAAAAAAATATTTCAGACAAAAGTTAATTGGTAGAAAAAGACGGTGTAATAAAAAATTGAAGTTTCCATTTAAGAAAAGTAATGATCAGTGAATATCTAAAAAATGGTGGCATTTGTAAACAAAATAATATAGTTGTTTTATATCCCCCTTAAAATCATACAACTTTTATCCGAAATATTTTTGCGGAAAATGCTTCGTTGAAAAATTATCGAGGTTCGTTTTTTAAAATGGGACACCCTGTATAATCATGTACATGGTATATACGAATTCGTGTTAAAACTTTTTACCACAGGATTTAGCATTGACATGACCGACGACATTATAGTTAATTGAATTGCGTATAGATATTGCACGTATCGCGTTATTATGAACAAATTCAGACGATTGGCTTCTCAGCTGCTTGAAGATCCTAAGATCCTAGTACAAAAAAGTGTAGATACTTAACGTGGTAATGCACTATAAGCATTTTTCGATTTAACGCAATGTTTCTGAGATATTTAAGTGGGTCCTTTAAAATGGGACACCCTGTATGATTAACTTTCGCGGAACAAAATGTGATCAAAGTAAATTTATTACACATATAGTTTTCGAGTAGGTACAATTGTACTAACAAAATAATAAATTTATCGTGGTATGGAATTTTATAAGTTTTTGCGCTAATGTTTTGACAAAGTCATGATTTTATAGATCTGTTTTGCTTTGCTATAACTGTTCCAAGATATTGTGATTCGCACGGTGTTTCTTGAAAAACAATATTAACAATAAAGACAACATTTCAACGATAACATTTAAAATCTAATATTAGATTAACTAATATAAAATTAATTTTCATGGAAAAAAACACTCAAATATTGAGCGTTTACATTCAATTGTTCGAATTTACTTTCAAATATGTGTATATGTATACACTTAAACCTGAATCATATTCATGAAATATGATTTGTTGTGTATATTGCATACACAGACTAGTGCCGTGTTCATCTTAGGTTTATTTTTAACGTTTCGTGAATGTTCCAATTCACTTCATCAGAGAGAAGAACTTGCTAATCTCCCGAGTTTTTTCTTTTGTATATGCGTTTCCAAGAGTAATTAAGTACTTGTTGGATGATTAATTGGTGAAAGGGAGAGGAATGGGATGAAAAAGGAAATGAAATGTATATTGTAATTTTTTAGAACTCCGAGAGAGAGAGAGAGAAAGAGAAAGAGAGTATAAGTTGCCACGTTGCCTTCATGCCGCCTCTTCTATTATTGAAGTGTTCGTAAATTGTTGAGGAGTTTCTAAAAGGATTCTCTGCATTTCTGAGGGAAATAGGTGTTGATTTTAAAATTAAGGAGATAGACTCTTTACTATTTTATAAACACCTGATGTATTTAGTGGAGATATCTTATGTTTTATATTATTAGAAACTGTGCTCTATTTTTCTTGAGGATTTATATATGACTTTTATATTATGTTTCATTAAGATCTTGCCGATTTCATCTGTTACTTTATATATACAGAAAAAATGACGGTTAATGTTTTTGAGTTTTTTTTCTCCGATGGTTTGTTTCTCAAATGTTACTCTAGTTTGGTATTTTTTAGTTGGCTTGTCCATCTATCATTTTGTATATCAGTTTTGTTAAAGTATGTACTTTAATCTTTTTAATTTTGCTTTAGATACTGTCCCGGTCGCAAATAGTAAAGACTCTGCGTAGTAGGGAGTCAAAGACTGATGAATTTTGGGATAGGTATTAATATGATATACTATGAAGGTAATAGTTGATATGTATGAGTTCTTTCTAGACTTGATAGTTTAAGAAACCGTTTAATTCTCTTATAATCAAGACATTTAAAAAGGAGAGTTTGCCGTTTTGTTTTGTTTTCATTACATACTACTTATATAATACTTGGATGTTGCGTATTGACAAATTGTAGGAATGTTTGGAGTGCCATGCTGCCATATGACAATGTTCTTTTGCGTTGAAGCACTTCGTTTCCCTCGTCGCGACCATCTTAATTTATAATGTCAGAAACAAGGAAATTGTATAAATTTTTAGGAGATAGAAACCTTAATTTATGCATGTAAAACATAGAGCGATTTCTAACGATACAAAGGAGGCGATACAAGCAATTAAAGCATTTGATCCAGTTGGAAACTATTTTATTCAGAACGATACAAAGACACTGCGTTCTAATGTAATCATACCTAAAAAGAAACGAACGAGGCTTATATAGACAAAGAATCGTATATATTTATTTCCTCGTCTACAGATGCATCGTACTCTACCGATGTAGCGTACCTTACCTTACAGTGTATCGATTGTGTGATTATGAGAATAGCGTCATCGGGAAAGAGGAGGAGCGAAAATGTGTAGTATGTAATTAAACATGACATAAATTATAATAAACACGTCTTTCATCATTGTGATACGAGCAAATACGGTATAACAGTTCGACTGCCAAATAATACATAGATTCCCCGAGGATTAGGACGTCTACGTTGTCTAGATCGCGTAGCTCAAATGACACTGACGTATGAAATCCTTTTAGTAATTGCCTCCGAAGTATCGTAAATCCCGCGAGGGTGTCAATCGTGCCTCGAGTAATTTGGATATTGTGCAGGGTGCGCTTTGATCAAGATGACATGACTCAGGCGGCTTGCACTACTTTATTCTGCGGACCTTTCTGTGCCGAATTGATCTTGTCGCCCAGCGACAGTGCCATACCTTGGCTCTTGGCTCTGATGCGAATATGACCGACCACTGGAGCGTCCGGCTTGTTCAGCGGTTTTTCAATAGACAGATTCGCCAAAGCATCCTCGCCGAAAATCGACTTGGCATACATATTCGCTGCCATAAATCCGCATTGTCCCGACAGAGCCTGTAAGAAAGGTATTATTGTAACATCGGTGACGTTATCCTGACTATACAAAGATAGGAAAATGGACATGCCTTCTCCGGCGTGAGGCAACGCATATTCGTAGACTTCAACAAGTGCGCGAGGTACTCTCTCAGGTCGGATAATGTTGTGTAAACCGAAACTTTGTTCTCCCATTCAAATTCTGCCCACATCTGACGAAATTCCGCGTCAGTGCACGTCGCGGGCACTATGTAGTCCATAATGTCGATGTGTATATCATTGAGAACGACTACGCTTCTGTCGGAGCCTGCACCCGACACGTCATAAACTGTGAACAGAAATAAACGAGTGACAGCTTCGCTTCGTTTCCGGCACTTTGCGATGCGTGCGTATACTATATAATAGTTTACCGATATTCCCAAATATAATGCCGTTCTCTGTGGACGCGACTTTCACGTTCGCCTTGATGGTGGCGAAGTCCCTCGGCGCGAGCACGATGGGCTGCGGTCTCTCCACCAGCTTCAAGTCGCCCATAGTGGCCAATTCTAAAGTGCAATTTTGCAAAGTGTCCTCGGTTTGATTAACTATCAGAACGTCAAGCACGATGTCATACTGATTCACGTGCACCAGCGCTTCCGCGTACACTGGGTCTGAGAAGCCGGTGAGCTGGGTCACCTTGCTCAAAGCGCTCGGAGCTGGAGCATCTCCGGTAGCGCCAGGTCGACCAGCCACAGCCGCGCTGAGACTCTGTTCGAACACATCGCCGGCACCACCGGCCAAATCAGAGCCGCGGCTCAGTTGCAAGAACTGTATCGCGTCGTCGACTTGCACGATATTGCCTGGCTTCTCCTTAGCCTAAGAAAAACGAGAAATATCAGTTAAATGCAACTAATAATACGTAGAGATATTTTCAATCGGCATTTTCCTTTTAATATTTTTTTAAGGATTAATATTAATCTTCATCTGGATAGAAGAGCCTCTGAGGTTCTTTTATTAAAAATCAAATGTAATGAATGTAATAATATAAATAGTCTATCGTATATATTAAAGTTATAATTTTACTAATAAGGCGAATTAAAAGAAGTAAAATATTTTAGAATTATTAATTTTAGTTATTCTGTATTGAGAGCCTCTGAGGCTCTCCTGTTCATTTGTGTTGTAAAATCATTTTATCCTGATGAAGATTGATAAGCAAAATGTGCGTAATATGCTGACAGATTTATAGAAAATTTGATCAGAATGTTATAGCATATCCATAGTTATTCATGACTATATTAAGTCCATGTTTTGTCGACAGAGCCTGTTGACACAATTTGACAGCAGATTGACGATAGAAGAAGCGCAAACAGGATCTGAGATATGTTTTATTAAATCTCTTAATCCTTCTCTTCAGAACTCTTGATTGATGACGTCAGAAGCGAGTACAAACGCATGTCTAAAATTTTTGCATGCTATTTCTAAATAAAAAAATATCTGCATGAAAAAGAACGTCCAATTATGAGAACACGTAAAGTGCCTCGAATATTAAGCTTCTTTTTTAGAGGTCAATCAATAGCCATAAAATGACTATAATATGAGGTTGGTTGTATAGAATGATTGTGTATGAGCATGACTAGGCCTCATATTGCAGTCATTTTCTGGTTGTTGATTGATTATCAAGGGAAAAACATAATACTCAGAGCATTTTACAAATATGCTCCAGCATATCCGAAATATTCTTTCTTAGAAATATCTTTTTATTTGGAAATGACACGCAAGATTTTTCAACGTGTCATTTCTCGCCTCTGATGTCATTATCCAACATGACATCTTTAGGTTTCAATCGGAAACCTTAATTCTTCAAGGACAAATGGAACTATATGATAGCACTCCTTTTCACCTGAAGAATTACCAATCGGATCAGATTAAAAACTCTTGTTTGAAAAGTTTTCAGAGTCGTTGATTATAAAAAACGAATTAAAAAATTCAAAATAGCGGATTCGATATCGCAACTTTTTATAAGCTAATGTAGGAAAGAACCAACAAAAATTAGAGTACACATATTTTGGAATCTCTAATCACGAATTTAAGATAAGAATTGTAAAATTTAAACTGGCAGACCCAACATGACAAAATTTTTAATATGGCAATTAATATACTCATTATCGATAAAAAAATAAAAAAAATAAAGAAATTAACTACAAAAACAAAAGAAGAATAAAATGAAATGGAATCAGCTGTTGTTACGTCAACGTTGATTCTAGAATTAGCAAATAGTAGTTTATCTTATGTTTTCAATGGCCACATCCGATATATTATCCTCAATTTTGTAATTCTGATTCGTGATTAGCGATTTTATATATGTATACATAATTTAATGTAAATTGTCTAAAGAATAATGAAAATTACTATTTTGAACCACCATTTTAAGTCATAAAATTCTGACCTCAGATTCGTGATCAACCTCGTAAACAAATTTTAGGAAAATTTTGCCAAAATACTCTGTCCTTTAGGAGTTAAATCACCATTTAAATATAAATAGGAAAGCATAATTTAAATTTAAATTCGAACATAATTTTAATTCAAATAGCTATGGAATGATAAGTCGTTTTCTGTTCGATTTTTGTTCTCAATTTGTTAGCAGATTCTGTCAGACTTCTATTAATAAAATGTCAACAAAAATTTAAAAGTAGACACTGTGTAAAATATGTTTCTATAAGTTTGGCGATCTAGGATAATCTATTATCACCTTTTGATTTTGTGAATCTTCCTCTGCTTTCGCCGCCAACATTCTGCTAAGAGCGTCGCGGCATCCTTCTGTGAAGACCTTTTGTACGAGAGGTGTTGGGCAGGCGAGAGATCTAAGGCATAAGGAAATCCTTTCTGCGTCGTCGTGCGTCATCGCTTTTATAGGAAGACCTGAACGGCCCAGCTGCAACACGCTGGACATCACGAACATCGCTTCCGCCTGCAGTCGGTTACTCTTTTGAATATTATTCTCTAGCGTTTTGTAACGGAGAGCCAATTTCGCCAGAGTAGTGGCCAAAGACGCGCCGATAAAGAAGTCACCCTCCATCATATACTGTACCAATGCTGGTCGCTTCTCTTCCTTCTTCCCTACAGATCGACATTCGAATTAATATAAAAGATAAAATATTTTCAATATAATAGTTCCTAGAGTTACAGATATTTTTGGTAAGGGAGGATCAAGGCCCATTAATCATGTGAGCTACAAATAAAAGGTGGTTCGTTAGGAATAACATGAAGAGTTGCTCACGTGCGGATGTAGCGCTGAAAGCACTCTGAGTAGCGTACGTTCCGTCAGACGTAACCAACTGCGCGGGCGCTGCTTGCGAGTTATCCTCGGTGGACTTCTCGCCGGCTTGACGCTTGTTCTCCGCCTCGAGTAACGGCAATTCGCCTAAAGCAGAGCGTACACGACCCATTACAGCCTCTATATCTTCTTTAGACGTAGCATACTCGCCGAGAATCCAAAGTGCAGCTCTGTGCACCTTCACGGAACGTATGTGAGAGAACACCTGAGATTCATCGAAATTCACAAAATTAATACTTAATTGCATTGTGATATGAATTAATGTGATTCACAATGGAGCATTGTCATAAACGCAAACCTCTAGAAGTTTCTCGACAATCAGTGGTCTGAGGTTTTCGAATCTCTGAATCGCCTCGCGAACAAACACGAGAACGTCTGTAGCGGCAGCTTCGTTACTCTCCGAGAGGAAATCTGTCAGCACTGGGATAACAGTGGCAGCAACATCTGAGAACTTCATGGAACAAGCGTGAAGGGTTCGCACCAAGAGCTGACGATATCTGCCGGCGTCTTCGTGTTCCCCGCCGGCTGTCCTGAGAACCTCCTTCTTCAAGAGCTGTACCATCTCCTCAATCGTGCGAGTTGTCACCAGATCCATGGCTAAAGCCAAGGTTTTTGTTCTGACTTCCAAGGCTGGTGATCCTGTTTTACGTAAAGAACAATAATAGTAATAAAAGAATACGATAGTAGACAAATTGTATAGAAGTTGTAACAAGATTTCTTGTCATATTTGTTAATGCTTCACCTAAAACGCGAAGTACATCCATCACGAGATCTTGCAGCACCCTTTCGTAAGCAGGACTGTCTTTCATCGCGATTAGTCGGTCAAGTACGATGAGTTTAACATTGTTGTCACTTTCTTTGACCACCAGCTCAATATAGCAAGAAGCCGCGGCTTTGATTGCGGTTGGCGCGCTGGAAAGAGTTACTAGCGTGCCTGCTGCTTCGTAACGCACTGCAGCACTGGGTGAATTCAGCAGACTGTAGATACATCTGATGAAACGCGCCCTTTCTGACGGATTTGCGAGGCAAACCTAGAAGATAGTTTATTGCTGTATCATCTGTATCTGCTTAATGAAGTATTTTACAAGAACTGTTAAATTGACTCGGAAGTTTTTTTTCCATAGAATGCATATTTCATTTATCGATATATTTCTATTATAAATAAAAAAAAAAGTTTTGCTTATAACTCGATATTTGTTCACTGTTTATGGGAAAATACTTTTGAATCAACTTTATTCGGGATGGGCGATTTCATTCTAATTTTTAAGATAATCGGTTTTTCTTAACAGAAATCAATGTTTTTATATCGATTTCTCTCTGTCCGATACGAATTAATTGTTTCAATAGAAAATCAGTTTATTTGTTCATATGCTTATTTATAAGTGTTGTATTTAATAAAGAATTCATCATACTGCAATCGACATTTAATACAATCTGGATGTTGCTTTAGATTTTTAACAAACTAAAGTAATGGTATTTTAAAAGACTCTAGAAATAATGGTAAATTTAACCGAGAGCGAAAGTAATTAGAATTTCTACCGAGGGTCATTTAGTCGATCAAAATCCTGATTATTTCATTAGCTCTGAAGGCTGATATTTTATTTGCCATATGAAAAACTTGTTAGATGTGGCTATTTTGGATAAAGAATTCATATGCACATATAAACAAAAAAAAATGTTAGATATATTAGAAGTAATTTTCTAATTTTATAAATCAAAATTATAATAAATCTACTTTGAAAGTAAAAGTTATAATTAAAACATAAAATTTTTTGTATATATTAGACTTAAGGTGATATAACAAATATATTTAAATTTGTCATCATGTATGCGATTTTTCCAAATCAATATTTAGAAAACTTTTGTTGTAATTTTTAACTAAATTATTTTGTTACACATAAAATTTTGTTACACATAAAATTGATATAAAAATCTATTTTTTTCCTAGAATCACCCATCCCTAGCCTACTGTAATTATATCTATTTCATACCTTGTATATCAATTCAACAATAACCAACTGTAAAATATCACCGAAACTGGGTACTTGATCGAGACATGCTGCCAAGTAAGCAAGTGCTCTACTTTGATCAGCATGCAGTAGCATCAGAAATGCGTTTCTTCTGCACGACATATCTTGTTCTCCTTCCAGATATTTAGCTATCAATTCTGGAGCATCAGGTATAAGAAATTCAAAATTTCTGTAAATGGTGAAGATAGCAAGTACCGCATTACGCCTAACATAAGAGTGTCTGTGCTCTAAACATGCTGTTATTGCCGGCATCAATGGCTCCAAAAGTTCTGGTTCCTTCAATTTGCATAAGAATCTATGATGAAAATTATAAATCATTTATGGTACTGCATTACCATTCGTTATAGTTATATATATATATATATATATATATGTATATATTTCTGTATTTGTGTCTATACCTGAGAGTGGATCCTCTGACAAACTCATTTGGATGCTGCAAATCCTTTCTGTATGCATCGCAAACCAAAATCATCTCCTGCAGAAGCTTGCCATCGGCAGATGTCTTTGGCACAATCTCCCAAAATATCAACAGCAGTTTTTTGATGGTATGATCTTGATGAGGCAAAACGAACCTGATAATTGTCATCAACAGTCCAGGTAATCTCTCACCACCCAAGATCATGTAAATTGTCTTCTTCAGAGCTTCGATCTTTGTCGGAACATCACCCTTTTCAAGATCCTGCTTTAATTGGAGCTCGTTCAAGGGTTCCGTGTCGGTTGCAATGTTTATCAAAGTATAACACGGCTGTTCAGTCATTGTGCTCATTTTTTCGGCTCTTCTCAAAGTCGTTACAGAAAAGCAATCAACTCAGGACCTATGGAAATGTCAGAAGCACAATAGTATCGTATCATAGGTAAGTATAACCATGTCGCAAAACATGTTGTTGAGCGTGAGAATGACAATATTATCAACGACGTATTACCAAATATGCATTATCGACGATTACATCAGCTTTTCTACATCAAATTCGCGAAGTAAAGTTAAGCGAAAAATGTGCGAGGTTATGAAACCCAACATATTATATACGTTTATAATACCATCGACGAATTTCACGTATACGAGCCATTCGCTATCCATGAATTCAGCACGTACCTAGTGTTAAGAAAAACGCCCGAAAATAAGCGGCTTGTCAAAATTCACAGACATTTAGATACATGTAGACGCAAGAAGAAACGTTGTACGTGTCTACGTGTCAAACGCGATATCAAGAGGTGACCGTTCCAAACAACGATGTCGCCACTTTTCCACATCTACTGATCGAAATGAGAATATCGATAAAGAAGTGTGCGTTTAATGAATGCTATCGTTTCGCGCCTTATGACTTTCTGCTACCCAATCAGAAAAACATATTTAAAAAATGTTTTTAAAAATATCAAAAAGCATTTAAAAAACATTTTAAAAATGTTTTTAAAATGTTTTAAAATAATTTTAAACAAGTTATTAATAAATATTAAATAAACGTTACATATAAACGTTAAATAAATATTTTTTTAAAACGTCATTCTGAATGAAGAATTAATGTAAAATATACATTAAATAAACGTTAAATAAATACTTTTTGTACAATAAATGGAAGAAATGTAAAAAAGTATAAAATAAATATTTGAAAAACGTTAAATAAATATTGTCTGCTAATTGGGTAAGGAAAATGTATATCAACAGTCGAATATCTAACGGCACAGGATCAAAATTCATTAATTTTTATATAGATAAACAATATTTAACGATCTAATCAGGATAAAGAAAATTGGAGTTTTAAACAACTTACATCTAATGGCTAAAACTTATAGGTATTGCACGGAAATGTCTTAAAGATGGAAATAACGTTACCTAACGCTTATATGGTTTAAAACTTATATCTCCTTAAAGTAAGATTAAATCAGCATTAACGCTGTTTCAAAATGCATAATGAGTTCACCACGGAAGTGACTTTATGACTTTGCAAAATTGAGAAGTTGTTAGGACTACCATAAAAAAAAAGGGAAAATATATAGTCGACAAAATATATAAGATATTGGTTTCACTCGATTAAAGTAAATTTTTAAGCAGTAGAATATCACAGCTGATTATATTATGCTATATACAGGGTGTCCGGTAATTAGCTGCCAATCTGAAGTATGAAGGTAGATTAGGTTAAGACAAATATAAAAGTCCCATACCGTTTTGCGAAATTTGCAATACACATACATACATACATATTCTTTTATGATATATACATACACAGTGTGACTGAAAACGTTTTAAGATTGATGTAATAGAAACGTAATAAGTGGCGTATAAGTGGCGTTATTTGTATGCGACAAACGAAAGTATATAGTCCAAAGCCTTCTGCATACAGTTGCCAAGTTGCATCAATTTCCGTTGAATTCTCGCCAAGATTTTGCCAACGTTTTGCGTGTCGTTTGTTATTTGCGGTTGTCATGGAATTGTATTTGGAACAGAGATGTGCGATCACCTTTTGTTTAAAAAATGGTAAAATTGCTGTCGAAACTTATCAAATGATGCAGAACGCCTACGGTGAGGAGTGTTTGTTTCGGTCGAATGTACTTTTGTGATTTGGTAAATTTCAAGACGATAAAGATAGAAGGCATTCAGGATGACGGAAGAACGGAGCGTCCGCGTATCAGCCGGACTGATACGAATATCGAAGCTGCTCGCGGTGCGTTGGAAGACGATCGTCAGTTAACGATCAGACTGCTCGTGAAACAATTAAACATCGATAAAGAAATTGTCCGGATCGGCTACTGAAATACATCGCGCGTGTGCGTCCGGATTTGCATGTAAATGAAAATTGGTTCCTGCAGGTTTTAGCAAAAAGCTATTACTCTGATACACTATACACAGTACTCGCCGATTATTCGGCATCGGCGGATTATTTTTTGTTTTCAAAGAAAACTGAAATTGAAGGTAGGAGGACAGCGATTCGACGATATCAAGACGATCCAAGAGATAACGCAACGAGAGATCTACGAAGCATTCCAGCAACGGATTTCCAGCATGCTCTAAAAAGACTAGCCGGGCGTGTCGTACAATGTATAGCTTTACAAGGATTATGTATAGAATAATTAGTAATACAAATTTTTTTTACTATACTTTCCGTGTTGTTTATGAGCTTAGTCTTAAACTTTTTAGCCACACTGTGTATTATCTCATACTGCACGGGCAGTTGCAGCAATATTAGGTCTGTTCTTTATAGCTGCACTGCTGAACTAGTGCAATAAGTTAAAATGAGACAACTATATTTTTTCTCATTCTAACTTATTGCACTAGTTCAGTAGCGCAGCTATAAAGAACAGACTCATTGCTGCATCGCTTCAACTTTGCTGCAACGTTGCAGCAATGTTGCTGTAACTGTCCGTGCTGTATAGAATATGTAGATGAATACAAATAATTCAAACAGCAAGTAATCAAAGTCAGACCTTGAAACCTTATTTTATAGAAGTGCGCAACACAAAGTCGTATGCCTTTTGCTTATATTACTTACAAATATTCCAGAGCATTTATGAATAAATATAAAATATTAGATGCAATGATTAGATGCACTAGAAAAATGAAATAACATTCACATACTTTTCTGATATATTTTACATCATTGTATAAACTCGCGTTTGAAACATCTCAATATTATATATCATGGATATATTTGTTTTAGTACTTATTTATTATCTATACAATTTGCGATATTATCTACAAATATAGCGTGACGGGCAATAAACAAAGAATAGAATATTATAACTATAATTCCACGAAATAAAACTTGAAAATAATCTATTAGCGATTGACGTCTAAATTTTCGTATTAATATTTCTTTTAAATATAACATAGAACAAAGGAAAGGAAGTCCGATGGAAGGAGAAAAAATATGCCGCAGTATGCGTGTGTATATAGCAGTGAGATTGATATTTATTACTTTAATCTATTTTGAAGTACAGAATTACATAACCGAATATAATGTCTACGAGACACATACGAGGTGTATTTTTGAATAAAAATATCATTGATGTGTCTGGCAATAAGGAATCTTATGTTTCACGACGGTGTCGGTTTTTATTAAGTGGCGGTCGGGAACCCTGAATTATTGCTGAATTATTGCTGAAGATATACTTTAATACGTTCTTGATGTGCTCAAGATTAACACCATATTACATTAAGATTTTCCGGATATTAGGATTATAGGCCTTGAAGATCTGTTGGAAATTGTCGGATTTGATTTGTTTTATGAAATCGGAGAAAGCCTTGGATTCCGTTAATATCGAGCTGTAGAAGATCAGGAGTTTGATAAGGGTAAAATTTCCATGACTTCCTCAATGAATTCACTCTAATTTTAGGCTTTCTTCTAATTATTATACGCTATCTAATCATGAAAGGTTATAATGTTCCCGGCTGGGATGTCCTCGCCAAAAAATATTTCCTCGGCTAGGACGAATGGAGGGAGTCCGAGAAAGTTGTGCGCAATATTTATTACTTTGTAAAAGTCTATACCGAAATAAGAGAAAAATCGTATCACACGGTAAACGTCTTGCTTTGTTTCGAGGTAAGCCACGAAATCTCTCAATTTCATGTACAATTCTATAAACAGTTTCAAGCTCTGTTTTGAAATAGAGCTCCAATGTTTTTCAACCATCCCCTTCATTTCGTCGAAGAAATCCACGATGTTGTCTAGGATGACAAAGGGGTTCTCCACTCTCGTGCTTCGGCCAAAATTCGTACTTTCTGTCTTGCTTGAGGCCACGAGGGCCATCAATATCAGTGCGAGTTTCATCTGTGAAAATAAGAATTTCGTTTTGTTCATCAAGATACGTTTAGATTTGTATTTTGTGGCGCTGTCATATTACAAGCTGTATGATCTTTCAACTCGGCGGGCTGATCACGACATCGTATATCAAATTCTTTTTACCGACCAGGCAGCATTTTCGCCTATACCACTTCTTAAAGGTAAATATTTAGCAGGATATTTGTAATGCAAGTGTAACGGATATTGATTAAACATTGGTCTGGCTTCCGCGTGACCTTTCACGGAACATTGACTATTATTCAATCTTTATAATATATTGCTAATTGAAATGTATCGCAATGTGTTACTCTATTCAAAACACAATTAAATTGTTGTTTTAATAATTAAATAATCGATGACGATAGACGAGCATCGAAAATCGCGTTGCAATATCTCGCGATGTCCCTACTCGAATTCACGAAGCCCCACCACGACGATTCGAACTCGCGAGATGTTCGAGAAAATATGAGAGGCCATCTCACAAAGGAAACAAAAGAAATCTTAGTTATCTATTTATATGTTCTCTTACAACAACAATATTCTGCAAAGGAGACTGCAACGCGGAATCTCGAAACCCGATTTTATTGCCAACGGGTGGCTATAATAACAAAAAGCGAATGTTAAGCACAGTCTTTTTGATCAATTTTCCAACAATATGCTTTAGCAGATAACAACATCTATCCAATAGAATAACATTGTATGATATATAGCAAAATCTTTTGATACCTTTATCGTGTGGCTTTTCCACTTAGATGATGCAAAGGACCAAGAAATGTTTTTTTACAATGCTATAACAAAATGGATGGTTAAACAATAAATAAATGAGCAAAGAAATATGGAAGAAATATTACTACTGAAGAAAATTTTAAACATAGCGATATGTACGTACAAAGCAAACACGTCGCGGCACAACAGAATTTACTGAACTATTTACGCTCCTGCGTAAATTAGCTCTTATAAACATCAGCTCTTATAAACATGTGCTCCATCACATTATGTTTATCCACGATTCGCATTTGAACGTGGCTGACAACATGTCTCTTTGTATTTTAGATATGATACACTTCAAACAATAATTCTAACTTGGACGTTTGTCCAACGTAGTTTGTTATTAAGTTTTTCGAGAAGTTTGTGTTTATTTTTATAGAGTGTGACGTAACTATCACGACGGAAGCGATACACGGAGATGTAAGGCCAATATAATCCGGCATTTTTATATTCGAATGCCCAAACTCGTGGCTATTATCCAGGTATATCGGATTAAGAAAATGTTTTAACAAAATCATGTTTTTTATGTAAATATATTTATTTCGATTCGTATACACATATACGCGTACTATTTAAGATAAGATCAACAAAAAATAAACATTTAGTCAGCACAGATATCCAGGGGACGTTCTGAGGTTGGTCTGAGAGCGTCTTAACGTTCTAGAAATATTCTTAGGACATTCCTAGGAGATCGTGTGTTGTCAGGGAAATAATCGAATTCTTCGAATAATTTGAAAAATACCTGGGTGCCCGGATAATGTAACTGAAAACTTGACTATCAAAATATCTAAGATGCTCAGGCATGTAAAATTAAATTAACGATGTTAGTTTATGTTGAATTTTCAATGATACGATAAAGTTGATTATAATGTACATAATTTGTCACCATCAGCTATATCATTGAAAGCTCAACACAGACGTACATGCTTCTTCCTGTTTAAACAAACAAAGCTATAATTGTTTTGATGTGTTCAGGCTTAAAGGAGGTTGACGCGCGACTTCAAGCGGGCAGTGCGACTTTCTTAAAAAATATTGTGACTTGCCTGGAAGATGCTAGGATTTTCGAAACGCCAAAGACAGTCATCGGGAGCTCGCAGCTAGCTTAAAAGAATTAAATATTAGTGTATAGCGCGCAGCGAGACTCAGGGATAGAGTTATCAAATATATGCATACAAATTTACTTGGGATTATTTGATTGATTCAAAAATCTTTTCCTATAAGCATGAAACACGTGTTAATATTGTAATAAATACCTGACAAATTTTGTTGGGTTAAAGAAAAAACTAAAGAATACATGCATTAAATTAAGTCGCAATATTGTTCAAAGATATTTTCAATAGGAATGATATCGTCGAGACAAATATATATATATATATTTGTTTTAGGATTTTACTTATAAAAAAGAATTCTTTAATGTTGTAATGGCTTTCTATAATTCAAACTTGTCTAACGAAACCTTATTTCTCAATATTTAATTTTTCTCGTCGAATTTTCTTGGATATCTTACAAAGAGCATTGAGGTTAAAAGGGGTATTCTATCTTTAACGGTCGAGATTTTATGCTATATTAGTGATTTTTTTGGGGAGAAATATAAGGGTTATTGCGAAATGATTTTTTGCAATATGTTTATACATGTTTGAAATACGTTTGCAAATTTTTATATGACTAAACAATTACAAATAGATGATATAAAAGATATATTAAAAGAACGTGAAAAAAGAAACGGTGCTTGATGGCGCCCATCAATTTCGGCTGTTCTGCTCACCTGAAACGAAAAAACCAAAGAGATTCTTAATTAGTAGGAGTGTCGCTATAACGGTAGCAGAATGAAAAAAAAATCGTGAAAATCTAAAAAATGGTGCTATGTAGAAAATTGAGTATCGATTCCTGATCATTTTTTCACCTTTGGAAGGCTATAAAAAATACAAAACTATAAAAGGCTATAAAAGGCTATAAAAAAAAAAAAATTTCGATTTCATCGTGGTAGGGGCTATAGTCACACATATGCTGAAGATGTGTGCACAAGCACGACTCAATTGCTCAACTAGTTTTTGAGATATTATGGGAAATTATATTTGAGATATTAATTTGAAAAAAGTGGTTTTGAGAAAAACGTGTTTAAAGTTTTATGTACTGATTACACAGAGACACTTTTACTTACGATCAATCAGGACCATAGAGTGAACCGTCCTTTTGCTCGTAAAAATCGTGCAGAGCTGATAGCTCTTCCCTGTGTTGTGCACTTTCTTCTCAAGCGAAGTCGGACAAGCGCCACTCCGACCGAATTAAACGAGCCGTGAGATCGAGAGTTCGCGTGCATTTCCGCTTGTTGTCCAATGGTCACTTCCATCATGTCCAAGACTTTTAAAGCTGACGTAAATCCGTCGTTAAATATAATTTCTGGTCGTTGCAATTTTTGCTTCCGAATATAGATGCTTTGGAGCGAAAGTTCAAATAAGAGAATTGAGCGATTCGTTGTTATTTTGGATTTCCAATGCAACAAAGTATCCGATGACAAATCTTCATAAATAGGCTTGATGATCTCCAATACTTCGGCGATAAGAGGTGGTTTATCATGATGAAAGTTTTTCAGTATCCGGATGCCACTTCCTATATAGTGCTATAATTCTGTTAATATTGCGAATCGAGTGAAATGGTTTTGTAGATATATTCTCTATATTAAATTGTTGCAAAATATATAAAAACAAAATCGATTTTTTGAATCCGCTAGACTAGAATACCCTCTTAATTTTATGAAAAATAAAATGCATTACGTAGGAAGAATAAGCTTTATATTTATTCTTTTATGTATTGTGAAATGTAGGTTGAATTAAATCTGGTCTTATCTTTTTTATCTTTATTTTAAAGAAATAGTTAAATTTACATCAATCAAAATATTTTCCGTCGTTAGCCATGACTTTTTCCCATCTTTCTGATAACATAACGATTCCACGACTATAGAAGCAATCCAGTCAGACACCCATTTTTGCACATCCTCGTAATTATTGAAAAGTGTATCTGCCAAAGCGTGTTGCATTGATCGGAATAAATGGTAATCAGTTGGTGCTAGGTCTGAAGAGTACGCTGGGTATGGAAGGATCTCCCATTCGAGCTCTAATAATGTTAGTTTCACCGTTGAAGCAATATATGGACGAGCATTATCGCTGGCCTTTCTTGCATCAATTCATCATTTACTTTGTTCAATTATTGCTGGTATCGCTCTGTAATTCATTCGGTTTTAGAAGCTCCTAGAGTACACCATACCTTCTATATCCTATCAAATACAGAGCATTGCTTTGTGACTGTGAATGTTTCGTTTTGGTGTCAATGTTGATGATTGTTCTGGATCAATCCATGATCTATAATTTTTTTCGCTTTGGATTATCAAAATAAATCAACTTTTCCTCTCTAGTTACAATTCATCACAAAATTCTTTTCTTATGTCTGGCAAGCAAAGACATGGCGATATTCAAAAAATTTGCAATAGCACTTTTACTCAATTCATGTTGAACACATTTGCCTTCCTTTTGAACTTTTCCCATGGCATGTAGGCGTTTAGAAGTTGTTGATTTTTCGACGTTGAATTATTCAGCCAATTATTTTTCCGTTTGAGCGGTGTGTTTATTCAATAATACTTGCAATTCAGAATCTTTGAATTTTTTTGGTTGACCGGTACATTCTTTGCCACTTAAATCGAAGTTACCACTTTTGAATCGTTGAAACCAAAATTTAGAGTTGGGATATGATGAAACTTGATCACCAAGTTGTGACAAGCATTTCATGAGCTTCAGTTGCTGATTTTTTTAAATCAAATAAAAAAGTAATGAATATAGAAAATGCAATTTTATACGATCCATTTTAGACGTTTATACACAATAAATACTATCAGTAAACAATAGCGCGCAAACTGTCATATGTCATAGAGAAATGTAAAATCTTTCAGTGTAGTCAGATTTCAACATTCGTACTAACCATTATTAACTTGTTACTAAAGCTATCTATTGCTAGAGGCTAAAACTAATTCAACCTCTTAATAGAACATTTTCTTCCTGTCATTTCCTACACATCTATGTAACACCTTTGAAAATTGTCACAGTATGATTTTTCAAAGCATAAATATAGACAAAGTCTAACATCGCATTGTTTACATTTGTATCTACGTCACAATTCGTCAAACGGTAAACATGGTGCTTATATGGTTAAGAGAACAATGACCATTTAAAATTTCTTAGGAAGATTATAATCCCAACAATCGGAGGAAAATAAATAAATATAAATAAATATTATAATTTATAGCATAGTTCAAATGTTCCTTCTGTCACTTGTTAATTCCTAAATAGCACAAGACATTCTAAAATTGTCCCGAGTATATCCAGAATAATCTAAAAAGTGTAATCGTATCGTGAAAAAACACACATTCAGGATGATTTCAAGGCATCTTGAATGATTTAGATTTATCGAGCGATATTTCTCTGTATTTTCTTTTTCTACTATTCGGACAATATAAAATAAAAGCGGGTGCAATAAAATAAAGGAAGCATCGATTACTTTGTATAAATGTTTATTGCTCGCTATCATTAATGTTAACAGACGTTAACGGAAAATTTGAAAATGTGAATAAAACTCAAGATGTATATTAAAACGTCAATACGTGCTGTGTGATAAAACTTCTGTCTATAACTACGTCGGATCCTGAATCTCCTAGTTTCTTGCCACTAAAAGCTACTTATTCCGCATTTTGGATCCATTCCATTGGCGGACCGGAAAGTACGCGTTCGTCAATGTATATTATTTGTATAACTCGCTTAAAATCTAACGAGTGCAATATAAATTGCTTTTACTTTAATACTAATGAGATCATCAGCCGGCGATACAACTAGGATTACCGGCGGGTATTCGAACCGAGCTATTCCTCTGAAAACGCGATTACATCGATATCACTTGTTCCAAAAGTCTTTCTCTACGAGATCACAATCCGTTCGTCGGATTACGACACGAGTCTGTTGCAGTTTTAATCCGTATATATAATTCGTGACTAACTCTCCTTGCAAAATCACCATTGAGAGAGAAAAACTTCACTTATTGTTTTTCTTTCTCTTCACCGATAAAATCGTTCTTTGGGCAGAGAGCGAAAGATGTTGAAAGATCACCGTGAATCTCAAAATCTTCGATGTCGTGTTCCTCGAGGTAATCGATTTTCATTCGATACTTCGATTAGGGATTCCTCTAGGGCCGAAGTCCAATTTGAAGAAGATCGCAATCGGTTGGCACAGTTGGTAACACATATCGTCACATGATCGAGGACTGGCATCGGAGAGAGAAAACACTGTCACTTCTTGCAAATCCCTCTTCAGCTCCTCCGTACGAACGATCAATGGTTAATTGCATTGTTTTCTGTAGCACATTACGATATGGTAGAAAACGACGTGGACTTGTCTACCGCCAGTGACATCACGAATTTGTTATCTAGAGGCTTAACATTGCCGCGTGAAACCTGTAACGACAGAAATGCACATGCATTATATCTGTTATTTCTGATCGTTGTTGGTATTATTAATCATTATTAATCAATAGATACATACAAGACAGCACATGCAAAGGTAATCGGTGGTTATTCAAGACTGCGCAGCGTAGCAATAACGAGCCGATAGCATGCAAGAAATTGAAGGCAAGTATCGGTGTTCAATATAACTAATCGATTATAAATATAACTCGGAAATAGAAATATACGAATATCCCAACCCGCGGATATTATTTGGTACTATTTTGATACTCGGAACCAAAATCTTATTTTAATGGAATTATGTTTTTCTTTGCAAAAATATATGCTTTTTGACAAACCATATATAAAAATATTAAGATCAACGAAAAATGAATATTTTTTGTCAGATATTTCATTAAATTCTTTTTTTATTCTATTCTTCTTAATTTTTTCCGTTGATTTTTATATCATTCATTTTACTTTTCATCTGATATGATTCCAATAAACATTTTGCAAAGCATTTGTTTGTTATTGACTTTAATTTGTAAAACAAATTTTTATAAAATAAATTTATTTTAATGTACCATATTTTAAAGAATAATTTGATTAAAAAGAAGTCAGGATATAAAAATAAATAACTAGACATTCAGGTATTCGAGCATGTTGAGTGTTTAAATAATTTGAGAAATGATACTTAAGTAATACCTGAAAAACTCGAATAGTTTTAAGTACCCGAATTTACCCAAGTTATCAAATTATCCAAGAACTGACATCATTAATTTATTGGATATAGAAATTAACTTAGTCAATTTCTATTGTATTTTTGGTGCTTTAACTAACTCCATTTTAAAATTAAATATCTTACAATGCTTTTGTGGTTTGCAAGTATGGACTTTTATGTTCATAAAGCGCCATATCCTCTGATAAAGCAGCCGAGACACAATCCCAAAAAAAATAGTGAACACAATAACGTCTGAGAAGCAGTATTTGAAGTACTGCATTCTTTCCGTGTTTCAATGAAAAAAGTGTTAAAGTCGCGGAAAATGATTCGTTCTGCCCTGGACAAGGATATTGTGACCCAAGAAACATATAAGAAGTGTCAGAGATTTCGGACTGGAGATTTGGAGTCTTTCAGATCGAGAACATCCCGATCGATCAGAACAGTTTGAAGATGAGGAACTCGAGCAGCTGTTGAATGAAAACTCTGCTCGAACTCAACAGTAGTTCACACTGCAACTTGAAATGACTCATCAATGCATTCCCATGTGTTTATATCAGCTGGAAAAATTCAAGAGAGAAGATAGATTTCACGCGAGTTCAGTTAACAGATCGGAAAATAAAATGCAAACATTCAACACGGCCATGTTCTTGCTGAAAGTTCTAAAAGAAGTGTTTTTTGCACAGGATTATTAGATGTAATGAAAAATAGGTATATGAAGATCCTGAAGGCAGCAGATCGTGGGTAGATGTCGATTAATTGTCGATATCATTCTCAAAACCCAATACTCATGGCAAAAAGACTTAGCTGCGCATTTGCTGGGTTATAAAAAATGCACTATGAGTTGCTGGATCGCGGCTAGATTGTTATTGAAGAGCGTCACCAACAGCGACTCGTCCGTTGAGCAATGCGTTGGAACAAGAGACTATATATTAGCGAGGGGAACCAGACAAAATCGTTTCGCAGCTCAATCATATGCCGCAAAAGGAACGAAGGATATCACAAGGATATATTTCAGAGGCTTAGAAATTCTCCCTCACCTAGTTTATTCATCAGACCTAGTCTTGTCGGATTACTACCTGTTCCAGTCATCTCAATATCACTTGGCTGATGTACATTTCAAAACAGTGGAAGAAATCCGAAAAAGCCTGGATTTTATCGACTTTATCGACATAAAAGTGTCAAGGTTCTACCGCGAGGATATTCGTCTGCCACTCGATAGATGGAGCAAAGTAGTAGAAAATAATGAAGATTAAGCTTGTAATCGACTTTTTGTAAATAAACTGTGAAAATGTTGTGAAAAGGAGCACCGAATTAATTTACACGCTTGATACCCTACTTCAGATCGTCCTAAGCGCATCTTTAGGATCTCACAAGACCATTTTATCGGCGGAATAACACCTTAAAATCGTCTGAAGATGATTTTGATGAATATGTGGACAGACAGAATGATAAGATAGGAGGAGGAGGAGAAGATAAGATGAGGATAAGAAGGATAAGACTAATGAATACCGTAATAATGCAATACTTGTTCGTGGTCATTTGTGGATGCAGAAGCGTCTTGTTAGCGAAATGTAACAAACACTGGAAGGAATGGGGTACTGCACGCGACGCAGTAAACAAAAACATGTCTTATCAGGCGTGTTTTTACATTTCCGAAGGCCGCATTAATTTATCGAATGATATACGTGATGTTTATCTCGAAGATGCGTTCGAACTGTCAAAAAGAAAGCATCACGCAACACATGTTGCACGGTGGTCACAGTGGCTGCGTTCAGAAAACACAACGGTTACGCAATGGTTGAGTAATTCGTCAACGTTATCGGTCTGAATGTAAGGATCTAACAGTAAGGGCCAATAGTTATTAAGTGCTCGGTGAGCGCTTTATTTTCTGAACGCAACCAGTATTTTTCACAGCGAGTTTTGCAAATGATGTCGTAAGCAGGCTTGTAGGAAATAACACGTTATAATGTCATTATTGTTACAAGTTGCTTATTTCTCAGCAAGGACTTCACGATAGCGTCAGTAACAGTAACAGTAACGCGAATACCGCAGATGTTTTTCAATGCGAAGATAGTAACAATAATGGCAATTACATTATTTATAAAATCGTTACCTTTATCGTTACTTTATATATACATTTGGAGCGGACAGCACAGCAAATCTCAAAACGAGATCTTGAAAATTCAGTGAGACAATAGAAATATAGAAAAAGGGAAAAATGATTAAGGCACGAATATCAGCTGTAAAGTTGGCTCGTTCTTTGATCGTTCTCAATTGATAACGTGCACGGAAACTTGCTAAATATTGACGGGCATTTATTTTACAATATCCATGTAGCTTCCAATAAAATAAACACTATTATTAATTTTTCAAATAAGTACAGCTCGTATCAAACTACGTATTGAAGATTACAAATTGCGAATCAGAGTTAAAGTTTGACGAATTAACTAATTTTCTGAACAATCCTCAAACAATAATTTAGAAAGTGAGTTGATTCCTCGAATTCTTGTCCGCAATTCTCAATCTCTAATATTCAGTTTACGGATAACAATGAGAAGCTATTTTTTTCTTTTATAGGTAACGAGTAAGGTTAACAAATTTTAGGTGAAAAGGTAACTTCCCCAATCCTGGTAATGAGTAGATTCAATCAGGTCGCTACAAACAAGTGATTACATAGTGCAAGCAATGAAGGTGTTAATGAAGTATATGAACAGGTAATATCGTGAGAGACATCTCATTGGAAGCACCTTGCCAGTTCGGCGACACTCCAGACACCGATGCCGGCATCTGTAGTGCCCGCCATGATGTCGCTTTTTCGCGGCAGCTTTTCCCTTGCATTCACCGGCATCTTTGCGACCACCTTTTCCCCTGTGCCGTCTCTTTTTCATACTATTGACCTTACGTTTTTTCGTGCCATCGGTGTAGTCCATCTCCGATCTCAGATTCTCCTTCGACGGATCTTTTGGCATGAAAGGCATTCGGACTGATATGTACGTTCCGTCTCTGGAAAAAAGAAATCGGAGAACGTGAACAAACAGCAATTTGCGATGAGAGCATGAATGTACAAATATGCAATTAACCCTCGCTGCTTCGAGAAAAGGGACTTCTCTTAATTATTGAAGGATTTTATATACTGGATGCTTAAACTTTACAGATTTCGAAATATTTTGCTTTCTTATACAGAGTGTGTTAAAAGACAAGATCTAACTAACTGAGAGAGGTGAAAGAGGAACTGAAATAGAATGTTTATAAATATATACATCATAATGTTTATAAATTTTCACTTATATTTGCTATAGTTTAGTAAGTGCAATGCTTTACACGGATATATAGAGAGTATTGAAACCTCTTAATATTTCGAAAAAATATTTTCGTAAAAAACGTTCCATACAAAAGTTGTAGGGTTTTAGGTGATGCATTATGTAATAAAATTGTATATGACCTCGAACGTTGTCAAGTTTTCGTAAAAATTACTTTAAAATCTAAAAATTTTAATCTTCATGTGATTTTGAAAACACTACTCATACTATTTTTATTATGCAATAAGTCATTTAAAATATTACAATTTTTATATGGAATATTTCTTTTTGAATATGCATTCTCTCTCTCTCTCTCTCTCTCTCTCTCTCTCTCTCTCTCTCTCTCTCTCTCTCTTCCTGAGATATTATAATAAGAGGTTTCAACATTTTCTATATATTCATATAAAGTGTTGTATATTTACTAAAATATAGGGAATATAAAAAAAAAGTTTATATATGTACGTATATATAATGTCCGGGATCTTTTGGAAACGAAAAATTGTAAAGATTAAGCAGATCAAACTCAGAAAAAAAGTCAAGTACTATTTTGCAAAAATCGCAATAGTTATTAAGTTATTAATGATTGGACATGACCACATTTAGAAGCTCTTTTAATTGATAACTTAAAAATTTGCGTACTTATTTGCAAAATGATAAAGGACTTTTCTGTTCAGAATGACCTAATCTACAATTATATGACGGTTATTGTGTCTAGTAATAGATATGAGTATATTGAACTTTGAACCCTGAATCTTGAACCTGTCGCGTGCTGGGAGCTGATTATGGTCCATTTGGAGTGTTCAGGAAGAGCGAACACGAATCTTTAAGGAGCATTTTGGAAGCGTCCAATGAACTTCTCTCCGAATGTCAGTAAAAGTGATCGCAGCTCTTAAAGAGATTATAAAATGCGGGAGAAATCAATTAATATACACACTGCAAGGTAAACATCTAGGAAGCACTCAAGGTGTCTTTGGCGAAGATAGGACAGGGCAACAACGAGAATTGTTTGCAAGTTATCGAGAAACTTAATGCACATATGAAAGCGACAAAGAACATTCCTATACGAGAAATATACGTTTAAACTAAAAAAAAAAAAAAAAAAAAAAAAAATAGAAAAATACATTTTTTGAATGCGCTTCCCTCTTATCTCACTGGAAACTTTTCTGATCGTTTGTTTTTCGTCTGGAAGGCTTTTAGGATTCTTCGGTCCGCCCCTCCTCCTGATTAATCTTCGATTACATATACACCAATTAAACACGCGCGCGTGCACACACATACACACATACATATTTTACGAGCACACCAGCACACGTATATCGCGATTCCTTGATCTCTGCGACCGCATACGGAGATCGTTTCGATTTTAAAACGAGGTCCATCCACGAAAATATTAGTTTGAGAGATACAATAAAAAACAGGTCGCTTGATACGAGAAGCAGCAAGAGATCTGAGATGTGGAGCTATACAACTCGGTAAACACTTGTGTAACAAGCGACCGATTAAGACTTTTTTTTCGAGAAAACAAATCGCGTAACTTGATAATAATGACAGACAAAGCGCGAAATGACGAAGATAGAGCGACAGAGCGAGAGAGCGAGAGAGAGAGAGAGAGACAAAGACAAATAACATCGCGGAATCATCAGGGAGAAAGCGGGCGACATAAGGGTGGCGTGAAGAAAAAGAAAAAGAAGAAAAGGAAGCAGAAGAAACATACATACACACAGACATAATGGCCTACACAACAAGCATGATGATAAACGAATCGTGTTAGTACTCGAGATTGACTTTCCTCCTGACGAGAAGAGCTCCGGTTCGTGTAGAACCGTGAACTTTGGGAACAGTGACAGAGAGATTATCGGGGAAGAGACGATAAGCGACGAGAGGTCCACTCGACTCGCCCTGCTTCTCCCACTGCCGTTCCATGTTCACACATCATGCCCGCGTTCTCGGCATCTGCCTATCGGCATCTCCCGAGAGAGTAGTACACATAAAGTGCTCCACTCGGTGCATCAGCACTTGGTTGCAGAACAACGTTGCCGTTGTCGTTGCCGCCGTCGCCGTCGCCGTCGCGCTGCCACCTACTAATCAGCTGACAGCGCGAGACAAATGATTCGGCGATCGATGTAAATAATTGCCTAACAAGCACGTTATCGCGTGTGTAATCCAGCTATTTATAAGCGAGCGTGTAATTTACGATTCCGTCGCCGGGGGCAGAAATCAATTTCGTTATCGTGCCGGACGGCGACGTGCACTCTATTTTGTGATTACGCGGCGCGACGCGACGAGTCACCGGACAGAAATGAGAAGAAGCGCGCTCGCTGGCTCGTAATATTAGGGAAACGAGCACGACGGGGCGCGAAAGCAGCGACGGAATGTAGGTAAACAATCGCGATGATAACGGCGAGCGACCGGGCAAAATACGCGTAATTAAAAGCGAGATTATTCCGACAAGTAATCGGTAATGAGAGAGAAAAAACAGGAAAAACAGAAAAACAGAGATCAACGTTTGCTCGCGAAAGCGATCGCATGATTAATAAACAAGAGAGAGAGAAAGAGAAAGAGAAAGAGAAACAGAAAGAAAGAAAGAAAGAGAAAGAGAGAGAGAGAGAGAGAGAAAAAGAGAGCCAGGAGTGAGAGGAAGCCTTTGACACTTGATGGTAAAAAACGCGCGAAAGCAGGAAAGACATCCAGAACTAGCAAACATGTTTTAGGCACGTGATAAATATTGAATATGTTTTCTTGCTCTTCTCGAGCTGAAACAACATTACACATGACGTTCGTGCAAGAAAGATAAAATTTGTAATCAAACAACATTTTGATACATCGAATGTCTCGTGGTCGTTGCCGCTAATGACAATAAAATTATCATGCCTTATTAGGATACAATTGATTGCATCTATAAAGTCAGTTGTATCGCCAATCGAATCGTTAAATTTTTCGTAATATTTTCTTCAAAACAAAGATTCTAAACTTGTTGTAAACATATTCCCCAATCTGACCTAACGTTCTCCTCAATATTGTAAACAGATATATTGAAAACCTGTTTCTCTCTTGAGGAAGCGTTTAACTCAAACATTTCGGGTGTAAAATTATTATTAATATAATTTATTTAATAATAATCTATAATAAATAATTTATTTAATATGGTTTATTTTAAATTTTGACAGAATGTTCATTTTTGATTTTCATTAATTCTGCAGATCAACGCGCGCGCGCATGCGTACACGTACATATTTGTTTTTCGTACTCGTTTAAAA
Source organism: Harpegnathos saltator (assembly GCF_003227715.2). Classification (NCBI taxonomy): domain Eukaryota; kingdom Metazoa; phylum Arthropoda; class Insecta; order Hymenoptera; family Formicidae; genus Harpegnathos; species Harpegnathos saltator. The sequence continues at coordinate 1,198,218 of NW_020230412.1, forward strand.
TTTTGAAAACGCTCTAAATAAAAAAAAAATATACCATCTTCTTTTTAAGTGTGTTTCTTAGTGACAAATAAAGAGTTCGTGTAACAAGGTGAAAGATGTACAGCTGTCTAATAAAAGAATATAGCCGGTAAAACATTTGCTAGGTACGGATCGTTTCAAGACAGACATGTGGCCATTTTCCCACGACACATTGTAAACAAAGTTCAAACTGCTTGATTTTTATGTGAAGAGAATCGACTTTCGATCATAAGCACCATGTAAAACAGCTCGATATCCTGTTCCTTTGTATACACACGAAAAGATTAAAAATAATGCCGCAGTAAGCGGTGCGTATGTCGTTCAGTTTACGAAAATATTTGTAAATAAATAAGTGAAATGATTTGAAGAGAGAGGAAAAATCGTTGACGGTCTAGCAAAACGCACGAAATGAAAAATAACGGACAAGGAGGTTCAATGACTTTCCATCTGAACGGCTTTCTGTCCGAGAAGAGAACAGAAAGAAGAAACTCTTGGTCGCAAGAAAATATCAATCGCAACTGGGACGACACAATCTTTTCCTTTTGAACAGAAAATACAGTTTGATGGATTCATAACGGATTCACATGAGATTGCTATCAAAAGAATGTGCTGCAACTTAGTAAAAATTGTGCCACAGAGATGCCAAGCAATCACCGAGCAAGTACACAACGACTGAAGGACTCATTAATATAAAAGCTCTCTAATATGAATGTTTAGTTGAGAATTCTCGCTCATGTTATAACCAAATCTGCTGTGCTAGAATTGTACACATTTAGAAGCGTTACATTTCTTTCGCGTGCATCGTCGGTAATTCGATCGTCGCTTTCCGCGAAATGGACGAAAATACGCGCGGCAATCGGCATGTTAACGTCAAACGCGCGCCCAGAATAGGACACCGCAGGACGAGGGCGATCAGGCGAATCAGACAAAGGGTTGTTGAGGGCGCGTGTGTTCGCCCTCGAACTTGAACAAATATAACGAGGGTAGGGAGCGAGAGGAGAGGAGGACAAAGCGAATGATGAAAATAAAAGAGAGACTAACATCCACTCACATGACGTCCCTCGATTCATCCTGCTTCTCGCCCGGAATGGGCTTGCAGTACCGTTCAAGCTGCTCATAGCTACACGCATGGTAACAGCATTCGTCGACGAGGCCTGGCCCATTGTCAACCTGCGTCTCGTCGTCGTCGCTGTACGAGTAGCTGTTGTAACCGCGTTCCCGGCACACAAGATAGAGCGCATCACTCAAGTTCCTTGAACAGAGTCTCAGGGTGCCGCTGCGGAGCGATTTAAGAGGCACCGAGTCGATGATGTGTAACACGCTCAGCAGAAGAAATGTCGCCAACAACACGGTTCCTGCTTTGCTCGCGCGCTGTACCATCTTGATGACTTCTCGGTCGGCGCTGTGCTAGTTGTAATCGGAATTACCGATTCGAGCTCTCTCTCTCTCTTTCTCTCTCTCTTTCTCTCTCAGATGTCCAGCAGCGGCGGTTACCTCGAGAGGTCCTTGCCTTTTTTCTGTGTCGCGCGGATCTTCGCGGGAGTACCTCCGACGTCGTTCTCTTCGTCTCGACGTCGCGGGCTGATGTTTCTCTCAAAAAAGCTACGTCTCCTTGGAAAAGTCGCCAAACGGATCCGTCACTCGAGCCCGTTTCCTGTTTTTCGTCTCTTTGATATTTTCGAGACACCCAAACGTCGAAGATCTCGCAATATGGACTACTCGGCAGAAGTGCACGTTCTCATGAAGAGACCTCCGCTGGTACCGAGTTCCACGGTGCCACTGGTATCGGACCGCCTCGCCACGCGGTTCTTGTTCCAGATTTCAGGGGACCAGGGGGAGAGAGGTACGATAAGGAGGGAGAAGCGGCGGCAGAGGTAGAAAGAGGAGGTAAAGCAGTAGCAGCAGTAGCAGCAGTAGCAGCAGTAGCAGTAGTAGCAGTAGTAGCAGCAGTAGCAGCAGCAGCAGCAGCAGCAGCAGCAGTAACAGCAATAGCAGCAGCAACCGTGACAGCTGGAGGAGGGCGAGGGGGGAGGAGGTGGGAGAGGAGGAGGAGAAACTCGGTGGTAGACGGACTCCCGCCAGTTACCACGACCGTCGACCGGCGACACGACGACACGACAGTACGGTAGAAGGGGTCGTTAGCGGCCAGACGCGCGTCCGACGGCTCGAATTTGCTTTTTCGAGTTGGCCGCGCTCGCTCGTCTCGCTCACGAGGTGGAGAGGGGCGAGGGAGAAGAACTAGATAGAGAGGGGCGGGCAGAGGGGCCATGAAGATTCATCCCTTACTTCGGCAATTAGCGCGCACTTCGTGGAGTTCGCCGGATGAAGTCCCGTAATGTATTCCTTTGTTGGCCGAACTTCGCGCTCTTCTTTTTGTGTCGGCGAGTCTGACCTGTCTGGCCCGCGAAGACCAGAGGTCGTGCTCTCTATCCCCCCTCCGCCCTCCTATCCCTTTGTTGCGCACTACACGGGTACTTCATCCTTCATATCTTCGTTCGCCGAGGACGACCCGGCGACGAGCGGACAAAGCTCTCGTTTTTTCTTTTTACCCCCTTTTTTTATTGACGAGTATCCCTCTCTGTCTTTCTCTTCCTTCTCCCCTTCCGTTTTCCCGCTCTCGCTTGCTACTTCGGCCGTCCTTCGCTCAACGAAGGGCCCGGTCTCCTTCTCGCGCCAAGGCCAGACGCTAGACGGCTAGACGATTCCGCATTATGCTATTGTAACCGTGCTCGATGTAGCGGTTAATCGAAAGGCCTCCGGGGGTAGGGGGGAGAGGAGGAAGGATGGCGGCGAGGATTTCGTATTAGTCTCTCGCAGGCCCCGCTTCGCAGGCCGCCGTTTCCTCTCGCCGCGCTCGCTTCACACACTCGGCGCCAACGGTGGAACACGATGATGAACGATACGTACCTCTTGAGAAATTCAAAATATACAATATTATTATTTCAGCCAGGCAGTTCTCCGCGCGATCAGCCACACCGTGGCCACAGTATAAGAAAGAACAGTCGGTGGCGGTGCTTTTGATCTCAGGTGTTACAAGACCGCCGTGTTATTGGTTGTGCGCGGGTTATAATTTGAATGACAATGAATAGCTAGCATATGAGTAGCTAAAACAGATTTATTGCTGTTTTTCAATATTTACTGTCAAATCTATAATATACATTATAAAATAATATAAAAATATGAACTATTGTTAATATAATATGTTAATAATATTATAAGTAATAATATAGCATATAATATAGCATATTACTAATTATAATATAGAAAGATGTATATATATACAGAGTGCTAAATTTCAAACGTAACAGGTAAAAAATCTCGAAAACTAAATGATATTGAGGTCTGCCTTTTTTTTTATATTGTATCGTTTCGAAGGGGACACATTTTGATTAAAACAAAATTTAACGCTTTGCAAATTTGAACTTGCATTTTTGCAGTTTATTATACCCACATTTATACCCACCATTTATACTTTCATTCGTTTTACTGATTTCAATAAAACAACAATATTATATAAAAAATTCGGTCATATGGTTAAATCGTTGCTTACACTTACACATTTTGACAGCTATTTTGGCCACCATATTGTTGGTTGTGCAGTTCGGTCATGCGTGACAAACGACTGTTCGCACTATTTTGTGCTGAGTGAACCTATTGTTCTTCCTTATACTGTACCGTGGCGTCCGCGATCTGTGAACGCACGTCAGCCGAAAGACCGAGCGCATGTAGGGCTATTGATCTGCGTCGGCGGCGACGGCGGCGACAGCGACGGAATGCACCTCGGGATCGAATGTAAACGGAAATAGATCACGTTTCGCTGCAGCTTCGCGGGCCGTTGGCATGTGCGGCGGCGCATGAACGCTAAATACCGCGCGTCGTTCGACCGCTATCGATCACGTGCGCTACACAAGACGAGATGAGCGCGCGAAAGTAGACTGTAGCGAATTATCGTCGCGATTCAGCATCAATGAGGCAGCGGCGTTATCGCCGAACGACTTATCGAACGCCGATAGGGGAGCCGGCGTAATAACGTGTTGACGCGTTGGCCGGTTGATTGGCCGGCCGGTATCAGCGGGCCGTAGGCGCAAAAACACGGAAGGATCATCTCGGCAGGCGCGGCTGGCCGCGATCCGCGATTCCAATCGCCGAGCCGAGACGAAGGGTGGTCCCAGTGCGAGCGCGCGCGCGCGCTCTATCGGTGGCGTTTTAATTAATCACCGCACCGCCTGTTTTGTCTCAGTTCTCAGATAAATCGGCCGCGTTTTTCCGCAGATATGGAGACGCTCTCTCACACTCTCTCGCATACGCGACCTCCTACCCTCGTTTCTTTCCACTTTGATCTCGGCGCTTTCGATATCTTCCGACGAATGTGCGCGAGCCCGCTCTCGGTGTGATAGCCCCTTCTATGGCACAGGCGCCGTTGGAAACTGTAAACAGCGTCAATTACAACCTTCTTCATCAGCGGATTTCGTTCTCGTAAACGTAGGGATAATGATAATTGTTTACGAGAACGGTCTGGAAAAGTTGCCGGTATGTATCGGCGGCTGATGACGTTGCCGTGCGATGTGTCTCAGTGCAATAGTACGTTGCGAAGTGAGCAGCTTTCGTGTGTAAACACACATAGTGCAGCAGATCTAGCGAATCACTTTTTATCTACTGATTCATTGTCCGACTCGAAGTCGAAGGTTCGTGGTTCCAGAGTCCGCTATGTATCATCGATATCGAGCCCTGTGTTAGCGAAATATTTTCGGAGCAACAGTCGTCTCTATGCTTGATGCTAGGAATTAAAGTCCGGATACGCAGGAAAACTTAAGCAATATAAGATGCAGGCAGCAGGAAAATTGACTAATCAAAATTAATCGCTCTTCTTACGGCCTAAAAATATTCAAATTTGATTGATCAATCTGATTACTGCTTACGTCTTACTGCTCAAGTTTTTCTATGTCCTTAAGTCCTTAAGTGTCTAGGTCCTTAAGGCAATGGCATCTAAAATATGAATCCAGACACATATAAAATAACTTAAGCAGCGAGATGCAAGCAATAAGAAAATTGACTAATCAAAATTGATTATTCTTCTTATAGTCCAAAAATACTCAACTGTGATTGATCAATTTGCTCACTATTTATGTCTGCTTATCGCTTGAGTTTTTCTGTGTGTCCGGGCCCTTACACTTTATTCGCCGCGGTTTTGTCTGGTCGCGACCGGAGATCGCAGTAACCGTGGGAATCGAGAAACATGATGTCGGCGTCCTTTGCGCAAAGATTTCGGTACCTGAGGAATAGCCGAGGAGTTTTGTAGGAGTGAAATTTCGTAAGGAGTTATTCAAGAATTGATTTTAATGAGATTTGTTCCGATGACCTTAAACGTTAGACATATCTGGAGACATTAAAAGATTATGGCGTTTCTAACATTTTAGCAACTATTCGAGTTCCGCCTGTTTCAGAATTGGGTACCTTGTAGTTTTTGTGAATTGTATTAAATATTGGCTTGAGTAAAAAGTAATTTCATATTTTTAGGTGAAATTCAAAGACATTTAAAAACATTTTCATATTAAAAACTATCTTTAATGAACAATGTATGTATCCTTTTGTTCGATAACCTTACGCCATTCCTTCAGGCATATTAAAAATTCCATCCTCCCAGAACTTTCCACTTTTCTGAGTGTAAAATTGCTCAAGATGCTTTCTGCAAACCTTCAAAGAAGAGAATTTTTTCCATGGAGAGAATTCTGTAAAGATCTGAATAAGTGGAAGTCTAATGCCAGGTCAGGTGAATACGGAGGATAAAACAAAATATCCCAGCCAAATTGCAATAATTTTTGCCGGGTTGCCAAAGATATCTGAGGTCTAGTGTTGTCTGGGTGCAATATGACACCACAACGATTGCTCAATTCTGAACACTTCTCATCGATTGTTGCCTTCAAACAATTGTTCCAATTGGGAATAACATTTGTTGGAATCAATTGTTTGGTTTTGCGGAAGCAGCTCGTAGTACACGATTCCTTCCCAATCCTACCAAATATACAGCATGACTTTTTTCGTATGGATGTTTTGCTTCAGTGTGGTTTACGGCGATTCATCTCGTTTTCCCCACGATCTTTTGTGCTCTACATTGTTACAGACAATCTACTTTTCGTCGCCCGTTATCATCCATTTAAAAAATGGAACGTTTTCATTGCATCTGAGCAATAAATCGCAGATGGGTTTCGTTAAATTCTTTTCGCTCAAATTGTGAGGTACCCAAATATCGTACCGAGACAGATAACCAAGCGTGTGTGCGATTAGTTCACAACGGTATTTTGAGATACGTTGTATTATCTCTGCGACCTCTCGTGTCGTGTGGGCTACTTTCAATTAATGTCTTGATTTGGTCGTCATCAACCATCAATGGTCTACCTGAACGCTCGTCATCTTGACATCACAAGTAAGAAATTTCGCAAACCAGTTTTGACACATACGTTCGCTTATGGCATCTTCTTCATACACAATATATATCTTTTTTGGTTTATGTCACATTTTTTCTTTTGCGAGAATAGAAAGGCATCAAATATCAAAAATATTGCTTGTTTTGCTCCATGTTTATAATGTCGCCAAATAAAAATTACTGCACAGATTTTGACAAATAACAGCTTAAAATACGTAGAAAAACGTAACCTTTCACAAAAATATTGGTGTTAGATATTGAATGAAGATTGCACTGAACACTTCCTCTTAATGCCATCTGCCCACAAAATAAGGAATTATTTTTTATTCAACTCAATGCTATGTTTTGTTTTAGAGTTTTATAACTTTGTAATATGAGGATATAAAGACATGAAATTTAAAAGTGATATTAATTGTACTTTTTATTATTTAATAATTAAATTATGAACTGTATTGCAAAATTAATGTTTAATATAAATTAATGCTTAATTTAAAAAGAGAATTATATTGTAACCCTTTTTACTTTCTTTTTTTGGGGTACTAGAATAAATTTTGGTAACTTTTTTGGTTCTTAAAATCCAATTTGAGTATTTCCGAAAGTAACATATGTACATATATTTAATAGAAAATAATACTTGAACGATATGATAAACTAGTTTTGACATTAATCTTATAAATTGAAGACAATCCTTTGTTTTTATTTTCTTTCATGCTATGCTCAATTCCTTTTGATTAAACACCGTTATTTTCCTTTACATTCTGTTTTCTATTCTCTATATTTCTTAAATATTAACCAATATTTTAAAAGTTGATTCTTGAAACTTTATATAAAGGAAAATTGATACAAACATATAGTCTTAAAAAGTATATAAATATAAGAACTGTGTGCGTGAGTGCGTGTATGTATATGTAAATTTTATTTCCTAGATTATATTATTATTTCATTTGTGATCTGCGATTAGGTTATTTTTATCTCTGGTATTTGTGATAATTACACACAGGATAAAATGCTATTAATGTTTATCATATTTGCTATGTTTAGAGACATCAAATTTCCATTTTAATGCCGATGTTTCCAAACATTCAGCAAACTTTGCGCTTCCGATGAAAAAAATTTATAACGATATGGAAAACGTTAAAATGTTTCTCAGCTCCTTGGAAAGATTATCTGAAATCTTTCGTCATCCAAAAAGTATAAAATTGTGCACCAAAACAGTCAGAGAACTCTCTTTACACATTAGGTCGTTCAGCGATGAAACATGACACGGGTAAGTTTACCTAAATGGTTGACAATGTGTAAAGACATTAGGATTAAAGACATTTCCGTTTGAACGTTTGAAGTCTTACGCTAAACACAAAGTCACGATATACGCTCAGATGATACGACGTCTTGAGACACGATCAAATATATTTCTTCGACTGTACAAGGATCGTGATGTTACGAATATATGGTGCAAACCAAAGTGGAATCTTCTTTGTTTGTGCACCTCTGAGCCTCTAATAATCTCTGTTCTATCGTGTGTACGAGCTGTTTAATAAGATTAGTTTAATAAGAAGTTGGGATAATTTTAATAACTATGCGCTTGCGTAGTCAAATTAATATGATAGGACTATTAATTAATAATAAATTTGCAAATTCTTTTATCGTTTCATGGCAAAATTACTATGAGATATATTTATATTCTTAATATACCATGAAAGCGATTCAATGAGTAAATCGATAAATGTGAAGACAGTTATAGTACTGTACAATTGTATAGTGCTGCAGATGGTTTTCTTTCGACATATAGTTAGCGAGATATCATAAGTTAAATGTTGAAAAAGTTATCAAGTTTTTCTTAAACATCTCAAAAAATATTAGGCAAATAAAAGAAGGTTTTAGACAAAAGTTGTTAAAATTGATTAATAGAAAAAGATGATATAATAAAAAATAAAATTTTCCATTTAAGAAAAGTAAGAGCAGAATTATTTACAACATACCATTAAATCCATTTCTCCACACATTATGTAAGTTTCCGGTGCAGTTGATTTTTCAAAAACGACCGCTGTATTAAAAGATGGGCTCCATAATTGAACAAACAGCTGAGATTTGTTTTTTGCCAGCTAATGACGCACTAACTAATTGAATTTTTTTTTAATGTGTTCTTTATTGATGAGAGTTGTATAAACTGTTCTCCAGTTTTTATACATATAGATGTGAAAGTTGACAGATAGATACATAAGCGCTATCAATTTCGCTATTCAGCAGAGGATTCATCGGACTGCAAATGGACACTCTTTAAACATAACGAAGAAATGATTTCATTCGGACACAAAGTGATTACTATCGTTTGTTCTTCTAAAACTGCTACAAGGAGCATGAAATTTGACGACAGCGATGAAATTAAAGATGCAGCGTCAGTGCGGCTCCGACGTCAATCGACAGAATTCTACATTGCTGACGTAAAAAGAAGAAAAAATAAAACTGCTGGACAATTAGGATTAATGTATACGTGTGGAGTATTATTGTGTTAAGATATAATTCTAACGCCACATTGTTCACTCTAGAATGGTTACTGAAGAGGTATACCATTCCACAAGATTTTAAATTTCTCTCGCTTATTTTATTATGCCAAAATTGACAACTTTAGTCGCGCCGATATTTTTACAAAGAAACCCACAAATACAACAACCGATTTTAATGAACTTATAATGTTGAAATCTAGAATGAAATAAGGGAGACGTATCTTTCTTATAAGTGCTTCTGTTATTCTTAAAAAATTAAATATATTTATGCGTATACATAATTTGCATTCAGCCGAAAATGTAGTTTTTGCCGAATACTTCTCTTCATCGTTGTCATTTATTATGAGTGATTACGAACGGAACAAAATGTATTGTAAATGATGATATCGATCGCGTAAACGGCGCGAATATGAAAGCATGCATACAAATGACATACATTTAGGGATTGTTTACATCTCATTTCTGAAAACAAAATGATTTTTCAGTATATATTTCTGTTCTGTATGGTTAGATCCGACGTAAAATAATCTTTCATATAGTCATAAAAAGTTCCAACATTCCCTAAACATATTGTAAGTAGTGGTAGGGGAGTGGTTACATTAAAAAATATATTTGTACGAAATTTATTATGTATAAATATGTTATGTATTTGTTATGTATAAAAATGTTTGTTATAAATATTGTTATGAAGCACATTTGAGATCACGAAGCTTTTAGTTAGTTAAAATATTTGTTCTATCTTTCACAGCTTGGATTATCTTTCACGCAATTCATTTCGTGAAAAAAAGGTTCGCGATTTTTTTAAAGAGATAATTTATTCTTTTAAATTTAGGAAAATTGAACGAGGAGGAGTATATTATTTCCTTCTTAGATGCAGAGCAAAGCTGGGAAAGTTGCTCTTTAAAAGTAACTCGTTACCCTTATCATTACTCAATTGGAAAAAGAAGTTATAATTCATCACACGATCATCGTCATTCAACTAACGAGTTGTTACACAATTTCCGTTACTTCTTTACTAAAAGTTTCAGAAACCTTTTCTCACGATCATGAGCATGAGTATAATAACGATTATATTCATTACCGTTACCTCCCTGAAAAGGATAACTGCTGTTATAGTTACTTTTGTCACGTTAAAAAAGATATGTATTATTTGCATTATCGTCGGTCGTTAGCAGAAATGGAAACGGGACCGTTACTAAGTCGGTACTGAAAACGGGTGAATTATAACGGCAATGGCATTACAAATTACTTATTATTACGCCAATCTTACCACGAAAGTACATCATTGTTATTTACGTAATACTGGAATTTCATACGAGCAATTTGGGTTAATCAATTACCTCACGTATTTATTTTTGCGTGCTATTTTATGATTAAATATATCCCGTACGTGGATACGTATCAGTTTATTTATCTCTCGAATCGCATATGCGGATATTTGTTGGCGATAGAGACGAGTGCGCTTAGAGCGGCGAGCGGAGTCACTGGGTGAATTAACTCTGACGTATAATGAGTCAACGACTTGTGGACCTAAAGGTGCTCGACAGGTCGACACGATTCGCCATTATTACCGGGACATGACACTTCTCGGTAGAAGACGCATGCAGAAGACGTCCAGTCTATTTATAAACGTAATTGCGATCGTTTGTTGAAACCAAAGCCGAGTAGCTTTCCGTTTACATGTGTTTACATCATACACACACACACACGCGCGCGCACACACGCACATGTAAATTAGTACTTTGTTCTGATTATAGATAAATCTCAATACAATCTCGCTTTCAATACTGTTTGATACATTACTAACGTCTGCGATGTAGAAAGAAACATTTCAATATTTATAGCAATGTAGACCAAATTATCTGTGAACATCACTTTTGATAATTTTGTAAAAATGACATCCTTTTCAATTTAATCCCTTGTGTCGCAGTAATAAATATATTTATCGCCTTTTTCTCTTTCATTTCTGATGTACTATTTACAATTTAATGAAAATAAATATGATCTCACGTTTTACTGATATATTAATATTTATTTTACACATTTCCCATAGTTCTTATATTCGACTATTCATTTTTAATTATTTATAAATGAATAAAATCGAAAAAAACAATTTTTTGAAAAATTAATTTTCTTGGAAAGTAATAGTTAAAATAAAAGACTGAAACTCTTATTGAAAATTTTTTACACACCGAAATATAATAAAATATAATATAATATATATTAATATTTATATATTAATTATTATATTTAAAATATAAATATATATTATATAAAATATAATAATTTATATAGTTACATATATTAATACGGGATATTCGAGATCCTTTGAAAACGAAAAATTGTGAAGATTAATCAGGTCAAACTGAGAAGAAAAGTCAAGAACTATTTTGCAAAAATTGCGATAGTTATTAAATTATTAATGATTGAAAATGATCTTCGTGACAGGTTCAAGATTCAGGGTTCAAGGTTCAATATACTCATATCTATCGCTAGACATAATAGCCGTCATATAATCATAGAACAATAATAATAGATTAAGTCATTCTGAACAAAAGAGTTCTTTACTATTTTGCAAATAAATACGCACATTTTCAAGTTATCAATTAAAAGAGTTTCTAAGTGTGGTCATTTTTAATCATGAATAACTTAATTATTAATTATTAATAATTATTGCGATTTTTGCAAAATTAGTAGATTTTTCTTCTCAGTTTGATTTGATTAATTTTCACAATTTTTCGTTCCCAAAGATGCCGGACACTCTGTGTGTATATATATATATATATATAGTTTATATATATTAAATAATATAATAATAAAATATAATATGTATGTTTTTTAAAATTTTTAGCAAGTTAGGTTTTCCTTATAAACAAATTATTTGTTTGTACTGTGAAGATAAAAGTTATTAATTTATCGATACTCACAGTGAATTTTACAAATACGAGTATGTTTTATACGAATATAATAAGTTTCATCGTATATCTAATTTACATTTATGTACTTCTTATATATATCTAATTTACATTTATATATATTTATATTTATATGTACAGACTTCCATTAATTTACTCCTATGCGGCAGCCACATTGGATCATATTGAATTTTTGAAATCTGTCTTTAAATTTATAATCAGCGACCCAAAAAAAAAATATGAAAATATAAGATTTCATAGAAATCTATCAGGTAGAAGAAATGTGCCACGCAAAGAGTTAAGAGATGCAAAGGTGATGATAACATATCTTCATATTATCTAGATAAAGGTAAATTGGTTTGAATAATTATCTGTATAATTTTATCTACATAAGAATAATCACATAATTATATATTAAGAGTAATCATTAGTGTACATATACGTGCGTGCGCGTACGCGATAACGTCCAGGTCGAGACGCTCTCACCTGCTTCGGTGGTCCGGTGCACGTGTAAGGTGCACGTGTAAGGTGCACGTGTGCGATAGTGCGTTGGTGAATCGCGGACGCGCGAGGAGAGATCGCCGCGGATTGCGCGCACGTTCTCGCGAATCTACGCATGCGGCGATTGAGAGTTCTCTCGACGCGTGCACCCGACATGTACACACCAAGGACGAGCACGCCACGTGCTGCAAGTACGTGGCGATGCACTCGCGCCAGCCAGCCAGCCGGCCAGCCAGCCAGCCAGCCAGCCAGCCGCGTGGCGACAACGCCGTGGAGGAACGGAACGGGCGAGCGGGCATGCACACACGTGATTCCCGAGTGCACGACGTTGTAATAGCGGCCACTTACCGGACCCGATGATTGAGCCTAAGTGAACCGCCTGCACGACCGCGGGAGGTGCGAGTGTCCACTTGAGAAAACTCGTGGAAAACTAGCCTCAAGTGATGTCACACGTGGAGCCTCTTAGCCTGGCGCATCCAGCCACGCGCGAGTCTTGTTCCGCGTTCTCGCGAACGGACTGACCCGTGCCGCGGGATAATGACTCGGAAATGATGGTCGTTAGCGTGCCGTGTGAGCGAGGTTCTACAGCCGGGTCGGGTCTTTCTTTTTCTTGGATGTTCTTCCGAATGGACTACCTCTCTGATTGGAATGAAATTTATTAGGTGGATTCGAGGCATTATATTAAAGAGAATTAATTCTCAAGATCTCAGATATGGATTTTGGGTGGTTTAAAAGATAATGTAAAATTGAATAGTTTAAAAATATTTTTAACCTCACTTACTCTCCACGAGCGACTTTGATCTCAACATATAGTAAGAAAATTCTAGTCCTGTGTATTTTCCATCAAGTTTTAGCCGTCACTCATTAAAAAGTTATTAACAAAAAAATTTGAAGATTATATCAGTTATATTTCGAAACAGATATTTAGTAGAATGATAATTTGATATATGCTGTTAGGGTCAATATTTCGAATAATTTTCAAAAGATTTTAACCAGCAATCATTGTTTATCAAAAATGTATCAACAAAGAAAATATAATAAATAGAATGCAATTTTTTGGAATCCTATATTGATTGTTTGCTTTCATATGAGAACAATATATGGGGTGTCATGGACCACCTTTACCATCCGATTTTTTTATAAACGCGACATTTTAGGAAAAAATAATTCGGACCAATGTTGTATGATTCCAAGGAGGACATAAAACATCTATATCATTTTTTTACAGATGGCACCAATTTCAAGATATTCACTGAACATTATTTTTCTTAAATAAAGATCTCAATTTTTTATTATATCATCTTTTTCTACCAATTAATTTGGACGACTTCTGTCTGAAATATTTTTTGGGATGTTTAAGAAAAATTTGGTAATTTTTTCAATATTTAAATTACGATATCTTGCTAACCGTTCGTCGGAAGAAAAAACGGTATTAGACTTTTTTATTCTACTTGGTTTCAAGAATATATTGTTACAATAGTGCCCTGACTTTTGTTCATTTGATGATTTTGAAATTTCCAAAAACCGATAAGTTAACAAAAATTAGGTCTCCATTGTAACAATATATTCTTGAGACCAAATAGAGTAAAAAAGTCTAGTGCTATTTTTTCTTCCGATAAATAGTTAGCGAGATATCGTAAGTTAAATATTGGAAAAGTTATTAAGTTTTCTTTAAATATCTAAAAAAAATATTAGGCAAAAAAAAAATATTTCAGGCAAAAGTTGTCAAAATAAATAATTAAATAAATAAATTAATTAATTAATTAATTAACTAATTGGTAGAAAAAGATGATATGATAAAGAAATAGGGGTTTCCATTTAAGATAAATAATGATTAGTGAATATTTCAAAAGTAGAGACATCAGTAAACAAAATGATATAGTTGTTACATCTCCTTTGAAACCATACAACTTTTGTCTGAAACATTTTTCCCTAAAATGTTGCGCTTACAAAAATATCGGGTGGTATCGGTGGTTTGTGACACCGTGTATATGTATAGTTTAAATTAAAATCAAGTAGTTTTAAGTCAAAATAATTGAATAATCTCAATAAACTATTAACGAAGATAACTCAATAAACTTAATAAATTATCATTGAAAATAATTCATAAACTATAAACTAATCTAACTTAATCTGTTCTACCCTACCTAAGCTCCTTCTTAATGAAAACAGCTAACACCGCGCAAAACTTATTTCTTCAGTCTTCTGACTTACAATTGACCATCCTACAAAAACAATCTAATGAATATTATCTTTTTAATAATATTTTAGCAAAGGATGAGCGATAGTTAAAATTTGTTGGAGAAAACCTAGGATTATATGATCTTTATGATGTGTCAAGAACAAAGTCACTGATGGAAAGTAGGAAGAAATAAAAATATCCTTGAACTATTCAATTTTATAATATTATCTTTTGAGCTATTCACAAGACCGTTTTGTTGCGACCGTGATAGTTAACTTTAATATATGATCTTTAATATCTTTCATTTTTACCAAAAATATGCAAGAGTCTATGAATGAATGTTGGCTTTACAACATTGTATGACGTACACTGAATATTTCTCTTACAAGTAACACTATCCAACTGTCACTCACCGATTCCAATGAAATTTGGCGTGCACGTAGAACATTGAAAAATATTGAACACGTGTTTTTTTATATCGGCTGACAACGCATTTTAAGGATGGAAATCACCCCTTGATCCCTGAACATGAAAGCACTATTTCAATCCTTTGTACATATTATATGTAATTTCCGTCAAACTTATCTTCCATTGAATTAGTCAGTAAGGGGTTTTTGGGATCGCTGATTACGAATCTGAAGATAAAGTTACAAAATTCAAGATGGCGGAGCCAATATGGTGGACCGAAATTGTAAAAAGATGGCTGATACAAACCAATTTTGGTATCTGGAAGTTTTTGGGGCCTCTGATTACGAATCTGAAATTGGAAGTCAAAATATAATTCGTTTGTCGTACTTTATTATTACTATTATTATTGTAATGTGTTTTATTTATACATTTATTCTAATCGATTGAAACGTTCATTCGTGGGTGTGAAAAATCTATTATAAATTGGAATAAAACATTCTCTCTCTCTCTCTCTCTCTTTCTCTCTCTCTCTCTTTCTCTGTTTCCTGTTACCCTGAGTGACACTATTTTCGTTATTACTTTGTAATGTTTGAATAAATGTTCTCTCATTTTCTTATTCTGAACTCTTTTCACGTAAATAATAAAATAACAACTGAACTGCTCAAATGAGAAATTCAGAGTAGATTAATATCCATCGGTTTTTCCGCGTTTTCACGGTCTCGCTTCCGGAAAAAGTGTTGCTTGTTTTGGTAAAAAAGGAAAAACCAAGGGGCAAGATTAAGGGGGGAAAGGTCTGGGAAAAATCTGGAATTTTCAAGACAGTGGATCGCGCGACAGCTATCGCGACACCGTGTACGAAAGACATTGTATCCGTGATTTATTGTTTACCCCCAGAAGGAGATTGATTGAGTCGACACGAGCTTGATTATTGACGCCGCGGAGAGAAATGATTGCCTGCCACGTTCATCGGGGACTTTTTTCTCTTTTCTTACAAATCGTCGCATGGCAGTGACCGCGTAATTGCCGGGGGCCGAGAAACCAGCGAGATCGCACTTCGAGCGATCGTATTTTTAGTGGCGAATTATCGACGCGTATGAAAGCGAAGGAAACGCAGGAGATAGCGATACGCTTCAGCAAAGAGGAAGGACTAGGAGCCCGTATTTCACCCGTTGGCGCCAATAAAAGAATTTCTGTACCGTGTCCTTTGAGTATATTTGCAATGATAGTCCCGCAAAAATAGCACGGATATATATGGAAATTATCAGCTGCGAGTATATAGAATTAGATGAAATGGCATAGTCGGTAATCAAAGGAAGGAAAGTTGCAACACGTTTCTCAATTTAGTCTTTCAACATTCATATCCATATCAAATAGAGTAGAATTTTTTTCTCAGTAAATTTCATTAAATGAATTTTTCTATTAGACACGGAATGTTTTCCGAAAATCATCGAGGTAAAGATGTTGCAAACTTCCTTCAACACTGATTATATTGGGTTGTTCGGAAAGTAATTTCAATTTTTTACATGAAAATGAAAGACGATATTTCTAATAGAAAGAAAAGTTTTATTCTGTTAAGTATTGACCATTTTGTTTTAATATCTTTTGTCACCTTTGAGGTAATAACATGATTCCATGCTCGTAAAAATTCTGGTCCTTATTCGCAAAAAACTGAATTAAGTGGTTTTTGACACTTTCGTTTGAATCAAAATGTTTACCATCCAAAGAATTTTGCAGTGACCCAAAGAAGTGATAATCGGATGGTGCCAGATCTGGTGAATATGGTGAATGCGGTAGCAAATCCTATCCAAGCGCTAATAGCTTCTGGCGAGTCATTAAATTAGTGTGAGGTCTGATGTTGTCATGATGAAACCCAACACCTTTTTGTTTGCCAATTCTGGTCTCGTTTGCTTAATGGAATCATTCAATTTGTCCAATTGATGACAATACACATTCGAATCAATCGCTTGGTTGTTTGGTAGCAGCTCAAAAAAACCATTCCTTTCCAATCCCATCAAACAGAGAGCATCACCTTCCTTTCATGGATATCAGCTTTCGATGTGCTTCGACTGAGCTGTTTATCACGTCTGCTCCATGATCTTTTGCGTTTAATATTGTTGAACACAATCCATTTTTCATTTCCTTATGAATCGCTTCAGAAATGAATCGTTTTCTTCACGTTTCAGCAGTAAATCGCAGATGGTAATGCGACAAATCAAATCTCTTTCCTTTAGAACGTGTGGAATCCAAATATCGAACATTGAAACGAAACCAAATTGTTTTAAATGCTTATGGACGTTCGAATTCGATAAATTCAATCTCTCAACAATTCCTCATATTACTAAATAACGATTTGTATTCACTAATGCCTATATTTAATCTTCATCAGCCTCAACTGGCCTTCCAGAATGTGGTGTATCTTTGAAGTCGAAATTCCCAGAACGAAATTTCGGAAACTAATTCTGACACGCGATCAGTCAACACATTTTCTTCATACATAAGATACACAATTTTTTTTTTCTTGCTTGCGCTGCATTTTTGCCTTTATGGTAATAAAACAGCAAAATGTGATGAAAATGTTTACGTTGGTTTTCCACTTTTGATACGACGTCAAACAAAAACAACTTGACAGATTCCAAAATAACTTTTTTCAAATGAAGCTTGAAGTGTGTGTTGTAAAAATATAAAATGATTTTCTGATTTAGAATGAGGTTAACTGCTTAAAAAGGTAACTAACACTAACATTTATTTGAAAAAACCTAAATTACTTATTGAACAACCCAATATATATTGACCATGCAACCTCCACGCGATATACCTTGGGTAATGCTAATGCTGGCGGTACTGCAACTTTTAAGTTTTGTAATTCGAAAAATACCTAACAAAAAAACAATTAATTATAGTATTTTGGAAAGCCCTCGAGATAAGCTACAAGAATATGTAATGAAATATGGGGGTTCCATTTAAGAAATTTAAGATGATCTCCATGTGACCTTGACAAGGCTATTCAAGGTCATAATAATATTGCCATGTAACTTTGTATGAAACATTTTTTTCTAAAATGCATATTTTCCGAGATATTAAGAGGTTTCGATATTTTTCATATACCCTGTATATGTGCGACCACGTATAGACCAAATTTATTTATATAGAATCATATATAATTTTGTATTTGTATAATTATATATAATCATATTTGTATAATTATATATAATAAGTTATATATACTTTTGTATAATTATATATACTTAATCATCTTTTTTCGGGTAATAATAGCAACATGTGTATCGAACTGTCATTGTTAACATTACAGCAGCGCACTTGTTACGAAAATAATTTCCCTGACGCTATAATTATTCTGCAATCGTGCAATCGTAATCACACAAATATCGAACACTTCTTTCCGCAACATGCGTACAGAAGTGTTTGTGGCACGGCGGCGAATATATTTAGACGCGACGCATATAAGCGCTCCAA
Source organism: Harpegnathos saltator (assembly GCF_003227715.2). Taxonomy (NCBI): domain Eukaryota; kingdom Metazoa; phylum Arthropoda; class Insecta; order Hymenoptera; family Formicidae; genus Harpegnathos; species Harpegnathos saltator. The sequence continues at coordinate 1,216,644 of NW_020230412.1, forward strand.
TAACAATTAAAAGATTAAGAAGAAAGAATGCAAATTAATTAAGGGGAGAATTGCACGCGGCCTTACGCTAATTGGCGCGTCTATCGCGCGCGATGATTATGTCGCCGCGAGAGGGATGAAAATTCCGTGTCCGCCGACCGGGCGCCGTCGTCGCCGCCACCGCCGCCGCCGTCGCCGCCGCTGCAAAAAGGAAACGCAGATCCGATAAGTAATCGCGCTGGAAAATAAGTGTTTCGGGGGCGCGCGGGCATCGGTCGTCGTCTATTATTAACAACGAGAGATATCATTTTACTCGCAACAATGTTGTAGAAATACGCAGAGTGCGTATTATATTATGCGTGCCGAGAGCCGCCCCGGGGTGAGGGGTGGGAGCGGCTCCTAAAGTTCGCGCTATATCCGGCACAATGCAGCATCTCATCAACCCTGCGTGACGCGACTTTGTGTTTACCGCGAGAGCGAGAAATACCGCGATAAGCGCACGCCTATATCGTGTATCGTATATATTTTATTGCCTTTTATATAGAAGTTTTAATAAATTATCGGCCGTTCGTTATAACGTAACGTAGAAAAGGGTGGATCAAAGCAATCTATATAGGATATTCGGGATCTTTTAGAAACGAATTAGAAAATTTTTAAAAAATTGTAAAGATTAATCAGATCAAATTGAGAAGAAAAGTCAAGTACCATTTTGCAAAAATCGCAATAGTTATTAAATTATTAATGGTTGAAAATGATCACATCTAGAAGCTCTTTTAATCAATAACTTGAAATTTTGTGTACTTATTCGCAAAATGGTAAAGGATTTTTTTATTCAGAATAACTTAATCTACAATTATTGGGTCTATGCGTAAATCCGTAGCGAAAATCGAATAAATTTCAAATGCAAAATATGTAACAAAAAAGCGATTTTAATCAACTAAATATGTTCCATTGTATTTAATGATTTTCTGCCATCTCTGCACAACTTTCATTATCTCTCTTTCATAGAAAACCCAAGATTTTTGGGCAAAGAAGTCATCTAACAAGTAACACTACTCGACTGTCACTCACCAATCGGAATGAAACTTATAAAGTATTGGAAAATATTGAAAATCCGTTTTCTCGTTATTCTTCAAAACTCTTTTTAACCCCTTGACTGTCGGAGGCAAATTGTTCCTTGTGGGACAAAAATGCGTTAACACAAAGTAACTCTGATAGTCATAAAACTCATTTTAAGGTTTTTTGGGTCGCTAAATCCGAATATGATATCAAAATTTTAAAATTCAAAACGGCGGGTCCAATATGGCGGACATTAATTTTAAAAAATCAACATAATTTTATAAAACTCGGTATCCTAAAGTTTTTTGGGTCGCTAAATTCGAATATGATATAAAAATTCCAAAATTAGGATACCGAGTTTCATAAAAATATGTTGATTTTTCGAAATCGATGTCAGCCACGTTGGATCCGCCATTTTCAATTTTGAAATTTTGATATATTTGGATTCAGCAATCTAAAAAACCTTAGAATATCGAGTTTTATGACCATCAGAGTTACTTTGTGTCAACGCATTTTTGGTCCATAAGGTACAATTTGCCTCCGACAGTCACGGAGTTAAAAAGCGTTTTGAGAAAAAATAAAAAAACGGATTTTCAATATTTTTCAATGCTTTATAAGAATGCAAAGTTTCATTCCGATTGGTGAATGACAATTGGGTAGTGTTACTTGTAAGTGGTTTTTGACGACTGAAGGTTCCAGGGAACTGAAGGTTTTGTTATTTAAATTGTTGTGTACAGCGCCCGGAATAAGTGATAGTTTGAAGGTGTAAGACCCGGACTGTACGAAGGGTGCACTAAAACATCCCACCCAAACCGCAATAACTTTTGCTGGGTCATCAGAGAGACGTGTGGTTTGGCATTGTCTTAGTGGAACATAATGTCCTTTCTGTTCAGCAATTCGGGTCGCTTCTGACCGATTGTTTGCTTTAATTGGGCCAATTGGTTGAGTAGTACTTGGTCGAATCAATCGTTTTGTTGGGTGGCAGCAACTCACAATAGACGATTCCTTTCCAATCCCACCAGATACTAAGCATGACCTTCTTTGGGTATAATCCAGCCTTTATGACTCTAAGCAGCCTTCCCGCGCTTCGACCACGATCTTTTTCGACTGACTGTTGTAAACAATCCATTTTTCATCGCCATCGATCATCCGCTTAAATAATGGTTCGTTTTAATGGTGTTTGAGTACCGAGTTACAAGCTAAAATTCGGCTCATTAAATTCTTTTCGCTCAGTTTGTGCGGCACTCAACATCAAGCTTATTTACTGTCCCAAACTTCAGTAAATGTTTCGAAACAATTTATTGATAAATATTGAGGTTATGTCCGATCTCTGTAGTCGTTAAATGCCGGAGTCGATTAAAGCCTTGATTTAATCGACATCAGTAGTGATTGCCCGATCAGAACGAAGAACATCTTCGAGATCAAAATCTCCGTAACGAAATTCCGCAAACCACTTCTGACACACACTTTCGCTTACGGCTTTCTTTTCGTACAAAATGCATATCTTTTTGTGAATTTGCGACGTGTTTTCGCCTTTCCGAAAATAAAAAAGCGAAATGCACTGAAAATACACATTTTTTCCTTCCATATTTGAAATATAATTAAACTTTGTATACGTTATGTATCTCGATAAATACTTCTTTAAAATTTCGGCACAAATTTCAGCTTTCACTTAATATACGACACTTCATATGTTTGACAAATGTGCGAACGGGAAAACAACCGCGAATGACGTCTGTCGGAATTTTGTTACGGAATTATGCATAAACTCAATACGTATACATGACGGCTATTGTGTCTAGCGACAGGTTCAAGATTCAGGGTTCAAAGTTCAATATATTCATATCTATCGCTAGACACAATAGCCGTCATATAATTGTAGGTTAAGTCATTTTGAACGAAAAAGTCCTTTACCATTTGGCAGATAAGTACGCAAATTTTCAAATTTATCAATTAAAAAAGCCTCTAGATGTGGTCATTTTCAATCATTAATAACTTAATAACTACTGCGACTTTTGCAAAATGGTATATAACTTTTCTTCTCAATTTGATCTGATTAACTTTTACAATTTTTCGTTTCCCAAAGATCCCGAATATTCTGTATACATGCGCGTGATAGAGAGAGAGAGAGAAAGTGAAAGAGAGAGAGAGAGAGAGAGAGAGGGGGGGGGTGGAAAGGGCCGAGTAGCTTGTTTTCTTAGTTTGACATATTTCTTCACCTTGACTATTTCGAGATAAAGTTTCTTCTGAAAAATATCGATACGTATCTAACGATAGCTGAATGATAGCCGGGTTTCTCCTTGACCCGCTGCTCTTTTCCTTTCACGCGACGAAATTATTTCTCTTCTCGATACGCGCGCGCGGGCGTTTCTTCATCGATTCGCTCATCCTGCTCGTGTCACGTGTCAGCGGCGCGGTTGAGGCGACTAAGGGGCTATCAAGACGCAGGAACGTGATTTCCCATTGATCTGGTCGCACCGGACAAACGTTTCCGTCTGCAAATGCCACGGAGATGCACGTAAGATCATCTCGATCGACGTCGAGCGACGTTCGTGAAAAATCGCATCGCCTGGACTTATATCAGCAACACTTAGAGCAACCGAGGGAGCGTAAGCAAACGGGGTTAAGTTCGAGCGTGCTCTGGCGATTAGTCTCTCCCCCCTCCCCCTCCCCCTCCCCCCTCTCCCCCTCGCTTCTATCTATCGGCTGTTTTCCCGGCGATTTTTCCGACACGAGCGAGAAACTCGGTCGTGCAGCTGGCCGAATCTAGGTCCGATTTGCCATAGGCTATCACGTGCACGCATGTTGGCTGCACTTTGACATAAGTGAGGCTCTTTGCGCGTTCGCGGGGGGGCATATCTCGGGAGCTATCGCACTCGTCCACGAGCAACAAGAGCGACCGCGAGTCTTAGAGTCTCGACATCGCAGGAAATCGAGATTGTCGGATCGATGTGCAAATGTCTGGTCTCGTCGTGTGTCTCTCACGTCAAGTAATCCTACGGAGTAATTGAGGAATTGCGAAATCGGGGATCCCCTGAGAATAGAAAGCGAAGAACTGCCTGTTGCTCGTGAGAAAAGTATATTGAGGTTAATAGAAATCTTTGGTCGCGGCTAGTCAATTTGTTTTACACGCTAATTCTGCCATGAGCGGGGTGAAAGAGGGCATCCGTGTAACCGGCGTGCTGTGACTTTGTAGAGTCTCGTTAACTTATGTACAGCGTGATTACATCTAATGAATTAAATTGCAGCTGCTAATCGGACGAACTAACTAACGAATATGTACATCAGCAGATGTGTATTACAGTCATATGTTTTTACAGTGATTTTGGTTACTCAAACTGTGTTCAATTTGTGAAATGATGAAAATGGCAGGCAACATGAAGTGTTAACAATATGTTATATATACGATTTTTACAAGACACTTTTTTCTTCTACCTTGATCCGATCTTACTTATTTTTGTCCGCTTTTTCTTACTTCTTATTTTTTTATTTTTTCTCACCTATTTTTATAAGGCATCTTATTTTGCATCTTGTTCTGATCTTGTTTATGTTTGTCCGTCTTCTTCGTTTTTATTTTCTTTTACTGTTTCACACAATCGAACGTACTTACAACTTCTCCCCATATTTATTTTTTTTCTTTGCGAATTGGTAAACACGTTAATTTTAGGCTTTCGTGATTTGAAAATCACTAGTACTTCCACACTTATTAGATTTTTTATAATGGCGACTGTTTTGATTAAAAGTTTGTCTTATTCCTATTCAGAATAAAACCGCTAATTAGTATGCATTACACGGTGCACAATTATCTTCAATTGATTAGAAAAGGTATCTTATATGCCTTATTTTTGAGCAAATTTAACGTGTTCCGCGATTTATACAGGTTTTCGAAATGGTCAACCGATTAGATCGGTGAAGCCAACGTACTACATTCGAGCTACAGTCGAGATGCTGCTACAACGACTCAATCAACGAACGGTAAGAAACGAGCGGTTATATTTGAGGCAATGACACTTATCGCGCAGATGAGTCAATCGGTTACGTCTATCTTCCAATTGCTCGCTACACCGCTGATCTTTATCTACGAGGACGGCGAGCGTCTCCTTCCGCGCCAACTTGATCGATACGAAATTAAGATACAAATTGCGCCCCCGTTCCTCATTGAATGAATAAAGAAGAATTATCATTTATCACGAAGCACACACACACACACACACGGCTGAAAAGAGCACCGCAAAATGACAAATCTCCGGAAAGGATCCAGTATGATCGGCAGGCATGAATTGCGAATTTTCATTGCAATATCGAAAATCAATTTTGAATATCAATCTGATACCGTCACTAATATTAATTGTATAGACTATATTTGTATTCTTATAGGATGTAGTATCCGGTAGCAGCGGGTTGCTAAAAAATGTTTGGAGATGAAAATTTTAATAATCTAAGTAACTTATGACAATAAATCCTAATAATGTCTATTAATAAACTCTAGTATTTGATATATAGACTGCACTAGTTTTTAAATGGGAGATGTTTAAAAACGATCAGTCAGACTGCTAAAAATTGGCACTGCGGAAACGGTCCATTATATTTTAATAAAATTATCCCAAGTTTCCGATTATTCTTTCAATTGATTTGATTTTGGAGATAAGGTGTTATTAAAATTGTGTGTGTGTGTATGTGTGTACATGCACGCTTTGTCTGACTCATGCATGGATAATCCGCTAATATTTGAGCTGATAATAATAGTTATATAATATGGTAATATAAAAATTTCACACCGCAACGCGTGTAAAAATGACAAAGCTGACACCTGGAATGTATCTTGGGACATTATGTTATAATCCCATTTTGTATTTGAGATTATCTTAATTTCGGATTTACTATCGTTTTAAATATGAAGTCGCACGTGCGAATACGCAGCCTGTGAATCGTCCTTAGATATAGATGACTACTTTTTCTGTTAAAAATGTTCAAATTAATATCTACGTCATATAATTGTAGATTATATTATTCTGAACAAAAATTCTTTATCATTCTGCAAATAAATAGGCAAATTTCCAAGATAATTATCAATTAAAAAAGCTTCTAGATATAGTCGTTTTCAATCATTAACTTAATAACTATTGCGATTTTTGCAAAATGGTACATGACTTTTTTTACTTGACCATTTTTATTTTTCTTCTTAATTTGATCTGGTTAATCTTCATAAGTGTTCATTTCCAAAAGATCGCGAACACCCTGTGTATATATATATATATAGTATAATATAATAGTATTATATAATTATATATTAGGTGTACAAATTAATAATCTAAACTTTTTTAAGCGGCTAAGAAAATAAATTTCAAATAATAAAATTTTCCCCCTCTTTTACGGTTATGTAATATTGATATATATAGCTATTAAAAATTATATTTAGTATGGCGGGAGGCTCAACATAACCTCAAAAATTATTCAGTTCAGTACAGCGAAAAATGGCAACAGATAAGGTGCATATTTGATACTACATGCTTTACTAATTCCAAGAAGGAAAAAATGTCGCAACAACATGCGAATCGATTTGTTCCTTTCTCGCCGAAGGTGTTGTATCGTTTAAACGATTTAAAAGCGGCGATGTCAATCTGAGTCAAAGAACGTGCTGGAGACCCTCGCAAGTGTGACAACAATGATTGGGAGCAACTACTCCTTGAGAATTCAGTACAAACGCAAAAAGAGCTTGCAGAGCAGTTAGGAGTAACGCAACAAACTATTTCCAAACGCTTACAGGAAATGGGGAAAATTCAAAAAGGAAGAAAATGGGTTCCGCATGAACTCCCTGAAGCCAACAAAAATCAACGAATGGCAGAGTGTCTTTCTCTTCTCAATAAGCAGCATAGAAAGTCTTTCTTATGGAAAATTGTTACAAGCGATGAAAAGTGGATACTCTATGACAATCCGAAACGCAGAGAGTCATGGGTAAATCCCGACGAACTATCAACATCGGTCACAAAACCAAAACACTTCGGAAAGAAGGTTCTACTCTGCATTTGGTAGGATATGAAGGGCGCGATTTATTATGAGCTATTAAAATCGAATGAAACAATTACTGCGGACCGCTACCAACACCAATTAATCCGTTTGAGTCAAGAATTAGAACGAAAACGCTCGTATAGTGGCAAAGAAAAACGTCCTATAAAATTGTTGCGTGATAACGCTAGGCCACATATTGCTTCTACGACAAAAGATATCATATTGAATCTTGGCTGGAACATCTTGTAACACCCGGCGTATTCACCAGACATCGTTTCTACCGATTACCACTTGTTCCTGTTGATGCAACATGCCTTGTTCGATATGCACTTTAAATCAGTGGATGAGATCCGGAAATGACTTGGCGACTTTGTGTCCAAAGACACAACCGTTTTTCCGACATGGAATTCATCAGCTACCTATAAGCTACCTATAAGCTGGCTTAAAATTATAGAAAACAACGGTGAATATATTGATTGACAAATTTGTTTTACCTTCTTTTAAAATAAACCTTGAATTTAGCTGAAAAATTTGGATTATTCATTTGCACACCTAATATATTACATATTAATGTCACCAATTTATACATACTGTTATAAGCATGATCTGTATATTGTCACGTATTTTTTGAGAATATGAGTACGTCAATAATAATTAGTATCAAAAATATTGAAAATTTAAGTAAATCAACTATATAGAAAGCAATTCTTCTTCACGTGTAGTCAGTCACTCCACTTTCTATTTAGCACAATTGAAACGAGAAGGTATATAAGTTATCGATCGATATTGAATATTTTTAGTATAAACCTTATTCGCGCGTCTCCAACCGCGTGTGACTATTTTGACATTTCTAAACGTATCGCGCCGATAATCTCGTAAAATTTACACGCTACTCGTATTATTAGCGTCAAATTTGACTGATTATCTAATTGTTTAATAGGATAATTAAATATGAGTCATACCAAAGTTATAGACCGACGGATTAAGTAAATGAAGCAGACAAAGTTATGGACCAACTTTAATAGCATTATATCTAGAACTATATCAGTATCGAAGAAACGATTCGAAGAAGCTCCGAGATAACTTCATTTCTATTACATTGAATTACATTGAATTACATTGAATTACATTGAATTGTGTTCGAATGTGTGTAAATTTTGATTGATCATTTTTAAACGCTTACCACTTGACAGCTATCATAGCCTCAACATTTTCGTATTAGAACCCGCATTTCAAAATATCATCAGGAATCGGCTATTTATGGATGTGATACTAATAGTGGAACACCATACACATATTTATGTATATCCGTTATTTTAATTACGATGTAACGTAAGCGCTCGTGCGCGCACGCGTATACCTAATAACATGTTTACCAAATTTGTTTTGTTGATCGGAGGCGCCGCAGGATTGAGCGATATCATGTCGGAAAATTCCGACGTCTATGTCATTGATAAATTAAGAATGGCGCCGCGGTTGGCGTGGTCGGGAACGAAGAGAGCTGTTGTTTCGTCCGTGTCATTTACTTCGTAGGGTCCAAAAGTTCAATCGTCACTGGACCTGGCTTCTCGTGTAATCGAGGAAGCAACGGAATCTCGACGCCTTTTTCTTATCGTCGACGCCAGTTATAGCTCCGAGCGTGCTCGTTAACGCACGCCGGGTTCATCGCGAAACACAGAGATAAATGAAAGATACTTTACGACGGCACGCGATAGCCATCGTCGTCTAAAAGTTCTCAGCTCTTCTAGCTAACTGACCAGCCGGGATCACTCGGACATGCGAGACTGCAAAACATCGATACGATGTGATACGAACTGAGCGAAGACATTATGTCGTCGTTTGTGTTCATTCTCGCCGTTTTTACTTTTCGCAAGAGAAGAAGATTATTTCCTATCGGGAAGTATATCTCGAAGTTTGGAGAACATGATGGTTAATTTTAGCACTAAAAGCTATATTTTGTATGTAGAAACAGTGCACATGTAAGCGAGGCGAAACTCTTCATGTTATGAAAACTTAATTACATCTATGTCACTAATATTAATGTACATTGTCAGTAGAATATACAAGGTGTCCCATTTTAATGGTGCACCTCGATTGTCATTGCAGAAAGTGTTCGGGTGGAAAAATGTTTTAGACAAAAGTTATATGGTTTCGAGGGGGACATAAGATGGTGCCATTAGTGTGACCTTGAATAGTTGCTTGAAGGTCAGGTAAAGGTCACCTTCAATTTCTTAAATGGAACTACCTATTTTTCATGGCATATTCTTCTAGCTCATATCTAAAACTTTCTAAAAACCTATAATAAGTATCTGTTTGTTAAATACTTGTTAACTTATAAGGCAAGATCGAGGTACGGTCTGACCAGTCAAGGCAAGATCGGTAAACGACCAAAAAATTCAGAAAATGATAGAAAAAATTTTACGTTAAAAACATCGTTCTTCGGACTTCTATTCCGCTCACGCTACGGACAGTTGTCAGTGTCGTCATGTAGTTTCTGATCTAAACAAACAGTGGAAGTTTATTCATTGTAAGAAAAGCATAATATTATCTACTAACTTTTTCTTGTTAGGATAGAAACTGTCTGTACTTTTGCGAAGTTTTTTGTTTCTTTATAATTGTTTTATTATAATTATGGCCGATTATCCAACAAATGAAATTTTGGATATGATTCGTATGTTGAGTGAGGCCAGAAATAATTACTCGGCAACAGAAAGGCTTTATGCTGAAAAATTCCCAGATAGATGCCATCCTGATAGGACGATAATAAAGAAACTTTGCGATAAAGCTGAACAGAGCATTCTTAAACGAATACGTTGAAAATCGAGCCCTAACGAGGTCACAGGCTGTTGTAGGTGCTGTTGTTTTGAATCCTCAAATCTCTACGAGACAAACTGAGAAATAACATGGAATACCCAGATCAGCCAATCGTGTGCTAAGGGCCAACAAGTTTCATCCATACCACATTCATCTAACCTAACAATTAGAAGAGAGGGACTTCCAATGCCGTATACGTTTTTGTAACTGGGCTCAAGATCAAATCCAAACAAATCCAAACCCCCGGTTCATAGCTGATATCCTCTTTTCTGACGAAGTCACGATCTGCAACAGAGAGGCCGTTAATTTACATAGTTGTCATTATTATTCAAATGTGAATCCACATTGGCAAAGAAAAAGAGTTCCAAAGGCAGTGGTCTATTAACGTCTGAGTAGGCATTCTGGGAGATATGATTGTGAGTCCATACTTCCATTCTTTGAAGGGAACTTCAATATGGCAAATTATTTAAGATTTCTTCAAAATGACCGGCCCAACCTGTTGAGACATGTCGATAATGACATATTCAACTGAATGTGGTTTCAACAAGACGGAACACCAGCTTATAGATCTCGAGCTGTTACAGAATACTTAAATGAAAGATTCCCGAATAGGTGGATTGGTATAGGCAGCCGAATTCAAGAATGGCCTCCAAGATTACCCGACTTGACGCCTTTAGGGTTTTATTTCTGGGGATATATTTTTAAAAAATGTTCTATTTTTTAGATATTTCTCCGGTCCGGGACTTTTCCCTCGCCTTGTATCTATCGCTAAACACAATAGCCGTCATATAATTATAGATTAGGTCATTCTGAACAAAATTTCTCTTACTATTTTGCATATAAGTATATATATTTTCAAGTTATCAATTAAAAGAACCTCTAGATGTGGTCATTTTCAATCATTAATAACTTAATAGCTATTGCGATTTTTGTAGAATGGTACTAGACTTTTCTTTTCAGTTCGATTTGATTAATCTTCATAATTTTTCGTTTTCAAAATATCCCGGACATCCTGTATATTATTTAATTCATTCAACTTGAATTTATAAGTTTTTTAAGAACTAATTTTCGACACATTTGAATAGTAGGAATTCATAAGAATGAAATAATGAACATTAGAAATAATAGACACGTATTTTATTTTAAAGAAATATTTTATTTTATAAAGAAATATTGGCATATTAATAATATATTCTTTTGAATTTTTAAATATATCAAACAGTGTTCTTATAGAAATTGGTAACTTTTTCAATATTTATCTTACAATATCTCGCTGACTATTCGAGTTATCGCCATTTTTATGTTAAAATTTGAAATTGCTTTGTTTTTTAATCTTTTTGTCAAAATTGAAACATGAGATGGTTTTTATGAGTTTCAAAACATAACTAAAGTAAAATAAAAATTGCAGACTGCTTTAGCACTACCCAGGATGCACCACATAGAGGTACAGCCCGCTTAGCATCCCTTGACAGAAATCAGGACCCCACAGTTCGTCAAAAATTATATGAAGTGTTTGAAATGACTTCCTTCTGCACAAATGCAAGTTCTAAGCCTTCTTTATAAGGAATCGAGATTTTATCAAATCTCTTGGAGATTTCATCGAATATTTCTTGGATTTTAGACTCGGCGATATCCCAGAAATTGTTTCCAAAAATCTGCGATAGATGAGTTGCCCAATAAGATGTTCCCGAGTAGGTTAAGAAAATCATCTAAATCTAACATAATGTTGGATCTGATTTTTTGGTCCCTAATGACATCCTTGAGTGGAATTGGGGAATGAGAGAATTCAAGTAAGTCATTCAGATTGTTCATGTTGCTTTGACTGAAGTTCCGGATTTCACTCTTGACTGAAGTTATAGTTATGAGGGCTATCAGTGTCAGTGCGAATTTTATCTGTGAAAATAAGAATCCCATTTAGTTCATTGATACGTCCGGGGGATTTTGTACAATTAGAAATTTAAGAAATATCATATAATTAAGGATATTTGATGAACTTCGACCCGAATCAATAAATTTCCGATACCAAATATATTATCATGATGCGCGATAACTCCTGAGAGCTTGGAATATTTCAACACCCAGGAAATAGTTTAACAAATATTCTCAATATGATTCAAATTTCGTAAGACACTGGTGCATCATTGTTTAAGCACCTGCATCGGTATCTTTTGTCAATAGATTAAGGGCACAGGTCATATTGCCAAAAACTTAAAAAGCTTGCAAAGATGTTGCAAAGGTGAAAATGTCACAAAACTATAACTCGACACAATAGGCGCTCAATAGATGTGTCCGATAAAACCCAACTTCTGCAAAACAAGTTGTTTTCAACAAGTGAATTTTCCGTCCAGCGCTTAGTCAGCGAAGTTATCACAAACACCTTTCCTACTCACGATTCGAACCAATCATTGTTCCCTGATTAAGCTATAAATAATTCTTGAATATAAATATCGATGATTTTTTCCCTTCCAGTCAGTTAATTGGTCTCTTTTATCCATTAGTCGGTCTTTTTGTCAGTCAGTTAGTCAATCTTTTTTGTCAGGTAGTCAGAATCGCAGTCCAAATCGCAGTAGTCGAGCAGTAGTCAGAGTCAAAGTCATAGTCAGAGTCTTTAATCTTCTTCTTTTGACGGTCTTCTTTCCAAATCTTTTCCAGGTTTTTTCGGATCTTTTTCTAATAGTTTCCTTCTTCGGAAAAATAATTTTCTTCTGGAGTTGAGCCAATCGGTTTATATCGCGAAATATATGGATAAAATCATAGTGCTTAATAATCAGAGTTTTGGTAAAACCCAGTGATATTGTGTTCGGAAGTTTCGATCAAAATTCGAGTCGAGATCCAACAGAGTATGTTCAAGATTTTAACATGGCCAAATCGACTTAAGAACTTGCGAGAGTTTGGCTGAATTGGCAGATTTGGCAGAAATGAGCACCGAAAATCTGTTGTTACATCGATACATATACAAGGTGTCTTAGAACAATTTTTACAGTGCTCGTTAACACAGACAGAGCGAGTTAAGAAAAACATAAAGATCCCATACCGTTTTGCGAAATTCGCAATAGTTATCGAGTTATTAATGACAAAAATCTGATGAGTGAGCGCGTACCGAGAGAGATGGATGATTGGAGAAGTGTTGCAGTCACTCGGCCCACAGTGTGGTCCAGTTGATCTAGCAACTATTGTCGGTACGTGACAAAGGGAAAGACGTTTCTATTCGTGTTATCTCGCCGCTTCTCCGTCTATATCTTCACGAGCTCTATAAAAATTGGTTTGAACACCCAGTATGTCTAATCTACTCCATACATGTACTCAACATGACCTCACGAAGTTCCTCATAGACGAATGAGAGATGATTAGTACATTTTACTTTAAAAATTATAAACATTGTATATATCTATATATTTGAAATATAAGTAATCATAATGCTCAAAGAATAATGACACCTTATTACTAGATGCAACGTAGTTATAAAATTGTGTACTTTTTCCTGTAATGTACTAACCTTGTGAAACATGTGCTTTAGCAGATAATACTTATCCAGCAAAATAACACTATGTGATATACAGGAAAAATTTTTTTATGTCTATATTACTATATGTCTTTACTGTTCCACAAAAATTATATAATATTACGAAGGACCGAGAAATGTTTTTTTACAATACTGTAACAAAATAAATAGAATTAAACAAACAGTATTTATATAACAGTAAACAAATAAGCAAAGAAATATGAAAGAAATATTAATTGAAAGAATTAATTTGAGAAATATAATAATTGAAGAAAGTTTTAGATATAACGATACATACATACAAATTTGTAGTTACGTCGTGAAACAATGGAACGTACTGAACTATTCACGTTCTTATGATATCACCGCCTGCCCTGTTACTTATATATAATATGTACACTACCATATCATGTTTATTTACGATTAGCACTTCGACAAAAGCGGCTGGTAACATGTCTTCCTACACTTCAAATAATAATTCTTATTTCGACGTAACTTGTTATTAAGCTTTTATTTATGAGAAATTTGTGTGCCCATTTTTATATTTTTATACAAGGTGTCTGGTAATTAGCTGCTAACCCAAAGTATGAAGGTAGATTGGGTTAAGCTGAAAAGAAAAGTAAAATACAATTTTGCAGGAATTGTAATAATTATCGAGTTATTAATGACAGAAATCTGACGAGTGAGCGCGCGCTGAGAAGGATGATTGGAGGAGCGTCACAGCCTCTCGGGCCATAATACGGTTCAGTCGACCCAACGACTGTTGGCGGCGAGACGTAGGTGCGGTGAGATAAAACACGAATAGTAGCGCGTTGTCCTTTTTCTTGCGCACTGGCAATAGTTACTGGATTGATTGGGTCGCGCTGTGGCCCGAACGGCTGCAACACCTTCAATCATCTATGTCGGCGCGCTCTCGCTCCTCAGATTTCTATTATTAATAACTCGATAATTATTCCGATTCTTGCAAAATTGTATTTTACTTTTCTTTTCAGCTTAACCCGATTTTCCTTCACATTTCGGGTTGGCAGCTAATTACCGGACACCCTGTATACTGCAAAAATCCAACGTGACTATCTGTATGTATACATCAATCATGAAGGTCGATATGACGCATCGCCATCGTTTTTATTTCTGTCTTATCTTATTTCCATTGTGTTTATCGTCAGTTTCTTCATAGGTCAATAAAAACTTAATAACAAGGTAGCTTCGAGGTTAGAATTATTATTTGAAGTGTGTTTAAAATACAGGAACATATATCAGTTACGTTTGTCGAACGCAAATCGTGAATAAACATGATGCGGCGGAGTATATGTTATACATAGAGCATCACTAGAGTTTGAACATAAAAATGTTTAATCGAAAACATCGTTTATTACAAAAAAAAATATAAAGATACGAAGAAGTGCTAGATCAAATTGGGAAGAAAAATTAAGTACCATTTTACAAAAATCGTAATAATTATTAATCTTTTCAGTCACGTAATTCAGGGAATGTAGCAATTATTATATAAAGGGTAGTGTTTTAGGTTTTTAAGATTGCTGAATCTAAATCCGGGGTCAGACTACAAAAAAAATCAAATTCGAGATAGCGGATCAAAAATAGCGGATCAGAAAATTAACAGTTTTGCAAAATTTGATGAATCAAAGATGGTTTAATAGGTTTTCAAGGCCGTTGAATACAAATCTGGGGTCAAGCTAAAAAAACTAAATCTAAGATGGCGGATCCAAGATGGAGGATCCAAGATGGAGACAATTAACAGTTTTGTGAAATCTGATAAATTGGAGATGATTTGATAGGTTTTTAAGGTCGCTAAGTTCAAATCTGAAATCCGATAAACAAAAATCAAGTTCAAGTTAGTGAATTCAAAATGGCGGATCAGAAGATAAACAATTTTTCAGAACAGAAAATAAACAAGTTTGATAAAAAGGGATGGTTTTCATATTAGAAGCCTATATTTTGAGAACGTTGATGTTTACAGCTTTTTGTTTTGAAAAATCCACTCTGAAATGGCAGACTAGTGTTTGGTGAAGATGTGTCTAATGAACGTATAGTACGTCGATGGTTTGAGAAGTTTCGTTCTAGCGATTTTACTCTTGAAAATGAGCTACGTGGGCGATCCGAGACCAAGGTAGATAATGATGAGCTGAAAGCTGTAGTGGAAGCGGATACATCTCAAACTATGCGTGAATTAGCAGCAAGGTTTAACGTTACTATTCCAACAATATTGAATCACTTGAAACAAATCGGTAAGGTAAAGAAGCTGGATAGATGGGTGTAGCATGAATTAAATGAGTATCAGAAGAGAAATCGTCTCGAAGCTTGCCTTTCTTTACTATCACGACGTAAAAGCAAACCATTTTTACATCGTATTGTTATGTGTGATGAATAACGGATTCTTTTCGACTATTGCAAGTGTTCGGCACAATGGTTGGATATAAATGAAATGCCGAAACACAGTTCGAAACCGAATATTCACAAAAGAAAGCTAATAATATCTGTTTGGTGGTCCAGCGATATTATCCACTACAGCTTCATGAAACCTGGTCAATCGATTACAGCAGATGTCTACTATAACCAACTGGACGAAATAATGAAGATGCTTGTGATTAAGCAGCCGAGATTGATCAATAGAGACAGGCTAATCCTTTTGCAAGACAACGCTCGCACAAACAACGTTGCTCAAATTACAGCAGCTGGACTTGGAAACTCTATCACCCATCGTATTCATCAGATCTTGCACCAACTGACCACTTTTTCCAGGTACTGGACCATTTCTTGCAAGGAAAAACATTAAATTCTCAACAAACTGTGGAAAACGTCTTCCGTGATTTCATCATCACCTGCTCTTTAGGTTTCTTCGCTGCTGGCATAAATAAGCTATCGTTAAGATGGCGAAACTATGCCGATAGTTTAGGCGTATACTTGGATTAATTGTACTATTTCTAGTTTGAGATATAATAAACTAAATTTTTTATTCGAAATCGGACATTTTACTTAATGACTTAATGACTTAATAATTATCATTAGTTTTTAATAGGTTTTATTACTTTTTTTCATATATTTCACAATTTAGAGGATATTCGCTAAAAATAAAAATTAAAAAGTCTATTATTTCCGAGCTTCAACTCTTAAACGCAGACATAAATACATGTAAAAAAAATATGAATCTAATACTTTTTATTGCTTTACAACACAGCTAAAGTTCAATGAGAAATCGATGAGAAATACTTCCGACGGTTTACTGATAAGCAATCTCATTATAAAAATAAATTAATAATATGTATTAAGCTAGGTATATATATAGAATGATTTTCTTAAAATTCTTGAACATTGAAATTTTAATTGTGATATATTTTTCTAAAATTTATGGGGAGATTTTAATTTACTTATAATTTTTTCTCAGAAATGATTAAAGTGTCTTTTAGTGATGTGACAATTTAGTTTTATCTTTTCCATTGACAGTTCAATTTTGAAGAAATTAAAGGAAAATTGCACAGATTTAACAAACAGAGATTTAACATTAATTATTAACTTCTAAGATGTCGGCAAGTAACTATTTGAACTGTTGCCATCATCAGTATACTTGCAATTGTAACGTTCCAGCATATATATATTTGGCTTTTAATTTTACTCGAAACTTGTTACAATCGATGATATATTAAATTTGTAGTAAGACCATATACATTTAGAACAAATATGGACTCGCATTAGTTGATTTATTATATACGGGAAGCTGATGCAATCGTCACAAATTGGGACATTGTCATTGATTGGGTCATTCATCTCATAATTTTTTTCTTTTAAAGGCGAATAATATAGCATCTCAATGCAAAATATTAATAACAGTCAATCGTGTTTAATAATATCACTTTTTGCTTCATCATCTTTCCGCTACATACATCCAGCTATGTAATTTCTCTGCGATTCGTGATCGCTGGCTCTTTTCAAGCATGACACGCAACGAGCCGCAAGGTGCGTAAGCACGCACAGTCATGCGAAGGCGCAACGACTTGCGCACGCTATCTGGCACGTTGATCGGCCAGTGGGGGTTAATAGATGAGAACGGAAGAAGAAATGGAACGCTAATGATATTTTAATACTTCGCGCAGCACAATAATTGGCATCACAATCAACATTGTTACGTTATAGCATTATTCTTGGTAATGCCAAATCGTCTTTTTTGCGAACTGCCTGCTCATTAATATGGTCTAAGACCTCTCTCCCTCTCTCTCTCTCTCTCTCTCTCTCTCTCGCTACGCCCATAGATTTTCTCGCATTCCCACAACGCAAGCGTCACTGGTCTTTTTATAACGGGAAAAATCGTGTCATGTCACAGACGGTTATGCGCAATTCGTAGAAAATGACAACAAGCAGGGATGCAGCCATGCGATTTAGCGGACACTTGCGATACGATCGAGCGATTCCGCTCGAGACGAAACGCGTCGCGATATTATTAACTCGAACTGCGACTGCAAGATCACCGATTACCAGAAATAACGACGATACGACTCAGCACATCGGTGAGGGCAATCGCGAGTAAACAGGAAACCGACTGTCAAAACGCTATCAAACGTTCGGATAAAAATACGGAAAAGGAAAATAAAAACGAACATGCTGGATATGGCATAGTAAATAGCGCAACACGAAGGAAGTTTTGGTAAATATGCACATTAGGTCAACCCTCTCAAAAATTTATGACCTTGATATGTGTTGTTAAGGACATGTTCCTGAGTGTTATGCAAAAAGTTGTAGCCGTCGCTCATTGTTTATTAAAAAGTTATTAACAAAACAAGTTGTACGAATGTAACGTAATTTTTCGAAACAGTTTAATAAGAAGGAGATAATTTTTCATCATCAGGTATACATTGAAGAAGCATGTAATATATACATACGTGTTATATACGTAGTGTAATGTTTTGATTTCTTAAGTTCCTTTGTAAGGCATTCTTACTTCGTAAGTTGGCTACAATTTTAGTCAGTGTGTCACAGCTCTGCTATGTGGTAAAATCGTTCACATTGTAATTACAGTATGCAATTTTTCAAGGATTTCTTTTCTTCGTATGTCACTCATTGTTTATTAAAAAATTAGGTAAAACTCCTGTTTAGGGGATCCACTTTAGAAAGCTATAGATAAATGAAATTTTCTAGATAGAGCCTATTTTCTTTAGACATAATATACATTAAACAATGTTAAACAGTACATATAAGCGGGAGAGGGGCTTCGTCCCTCCCCCGTACCCCCTCCCTAAACAAATCCTAACCTAACTTAACTTATTGCATCTTTATATATTTTTGGACATTGTTGAACAAGTTCTCTTAAAATCTATTATCTAACCCAATTTAACTTATTATATCTGCATACAATTAGATGTTGTGGGTTTTAAGGAAATCTTTTCATATAAAGATGTAATAAGTTAAGTTAGGTTAGGATTTATTCGGGAAGGAGGTACGGAGGAGGGGCGAAGCTCCTCTCCCGCTTATATGTACTGTTTCCTACATTTCTATATATATATATACTGTGTTTGGATTAACTGTATGGAAAAATTTATGAAACTTCACTTGTTCATAGCTTTGTTATAAACAATGAGCGCGGGTTAAAACTTTATATTATAAGTTATTGACGGTTTATTCTTACGCTACTGGAAACATGGTCGAATTGAGAAGAAATGATATGAACGAAAACTATAATATTCTCCCCAAATAAATAACGACCTGACGCGATTCGTCGACCGCAATGACGGCTGTTCGCGTGTCAATGTAGCTTGGATTATTTGATAAACGAGTCCTTTCGGCGATCTCGCTAAAAACTATAAATATTACGCGAGCGAGGACTCTTTTTTTGCTATTTCGGTTACGTCCCACACGCTCACTGAATTATTCCCATGTCGGTTCTCCGTTAATAATTCAAAGAATTATAACCGTAATTAAATCCGCCCCGTTCTCCGCGCGGAAAGGGCAGCCGAGCGAACCTTTAATCACGCGAAGCCCGACTTCGACCCGGATTCGGAGGATTAAGAGTGAGATATGTTTCATCAGTCACGCTGTAAGATGAGCAGCACATATCGTGTTGCACCGGCGGGTTCCAGGGTGACCGGTCATTACGACGGGCAATAAACCGATTTTACACGGTCATGCGCGTCAAAACAAACCCATAAAATGAAAGGCACAGCACCTTATGCGTGCCGCAGCAATGTTTCCAGGCGTACGAGTATTCGAGCCAACGTCGAAAGACTATTGCTGTTTAAACCTGGGTAACTGAGGACCTCGGGTGTTATTCGGGTGCATATATTTACATATTTCTCAAATTACCCGGGCATTCAGATGTGATTGAATATTTCAGTATCTAGTTACTTATTATTGTTCCTTCTTCTTTGTACTTTTTTTATACATATACTTTAAGTTGTACTTTAAGTAATTTTTTATGTATAAAAATAGCATTGAGGCAAGGTGAACACAAAGACAATATATGATTAATATTTAATCCCTTAGCTGCTAATGATAGGAATATCCGCGGAAAGAAAAATGGCCTAAACTGCTAATGATGAAAATATTTGCAAATTTTAGAATAACATATGTTCCATCTGTATTTGAAAATTTCAATTTTAAATTTAAATTATATAGATCTAAGTCTTTGAAATTTAACTTTTATGCAAGTTGAATAGTTTTTTATATTTTTTCGGCCATTATTGGGAATTCATCATTTTTACTTCAAACTTCTTTTTTGAATTTAAAATCATCGACTCAAAAAACCTTTGAAAACCAATTATTATAAAAATTGATAATTCTTGTAAATTTTTCGCTACCATATTGGATTCGTCATTTTTCAACCAAACATTTTTATTTTAAATTTGAAAATAGTGGTTCCGCAAAAATCCCTCAATGAAATTTTTTTATGAGAATCAAGCGAATTTTTGGTTCGGCATATTGAATTCGTCATTTTGAATTTTTAAATTTGGCTTCAAACTCAAATTTAGCGACGTAATAAAACTCTAGAAACTATCTTGTTTATAATTTAATTAACTCTGTTGCCAAATCACTTGGGTATATAAGCATTTTTATTCTCCAACAACTAAGGAATTCCTTAAAATCCTTATATATATATAATATATTTAATATAAATAAATACATTTTATACAAAATTTAACTTTTTTGTCAAATTAATGGTTTTAATGCCAATATATGTTTAAATAAAATACGTGACACTCATGAGTTTATTCATTTTTCGAGATATTCATTTTTCGTTGATCTTCAATTGATATTTTTGTACGAGCTGTTGCAAAAAAATTGATGAGGAGAATTTATATATTATAAAGATAAATCTACATGAAATCATTAAAAAGAAATTGGTTGCAAGTAGCGGGATACTCGGATAATTCTCCTGCGAGTTTGGATATAACTGAATATAAAAATAGCTAGTTTATACCGACAGCGCTGTAAAAAACTACTAAATCCATTTGATCGTATCTCGTCGTTTATATATGTTTTCACGGCAGTAGCAGCAATGATGCGTTGCAGTCGCAACATTGTTTTTCTCTTTTCGACTCACAGACAATATATTAGCGGTATCATAGCTGTCCGTTAGCTGACTCCCAAACAACCCAAAGAACCCCACACTTTTTACATGAAAAAAGTGGATTGGGTCAAATTAGTTGAAATTATAAAAATGTTGTAGTTTAGGTGGTGTTGATCAAAAGCTTCTTTTGGCAAAATTTCCGAAAATTAAAATTATAAAAGATACGATGGCTTAAAATAAGTGTTATTGGAAAATTTATTTAAGTGTATATATTTTACATATTTTGATACTTTTTTATTCAAAGATGTTATTCTTATTATAATTGACGAAGTGTCAATGATATCTAATTTGACTTTTATGTACATACATCTTCGATATAGTTTTTGGTGCAGCCGCACTAAGATTTTTGTATTAAATATTTTTTATTGCATTGTTATAATAATTAATTTGTTATAATAGCAAGTAAAATAACTATATAACTCAGTTCTAATAAATAATGATAAATTTTACTTGTAAAAATTTATGTTATGGACATTCTTTGTAGTTAAGTTTTTCTTTAATAATAATAACTTTTAAAAAGATATCTTTTTTTAAATATTGGACACTATTAATAAACGTGTTAAATTTTTATAACCCGATATAATTTTTACTTGTAAAAACTTATGTTATGTACGTACAGGGTATACCAAAAGTCTGGAAACGGTATATTTCATAAACTATGCATTTTAGAAAGAAATATTTCAGACAAAAGTTATTTGGTTCGAGGGGAACATAAAATGGTGTCATTGAATTGACCTTGAGTGAATGTTCCAAGGTTATACTGGGTTCAACTTTGTTTTTTAAATAGAACTCCCTATTTTTCATTATATATTCTTATAGCTTTCCTTAAGAGCTTTCTAAAATACTATAAGTAAGTTATGTTTTATTAAGTATTTTTCGAGTTATGGGGCTTGAAAATTATAATACCGCTGGCATTATCCAAAGTGTACCGCGTGGAAGTTGCAGAATTGAATTTATACCTTTTGTGTGTGTGTGTGTGTGTGTGTGTGTGTGTGTGTACGTGTGTGCGTGCGTGTCTTGTGTGCAACTCTTAATCTTTGTTATCTGGACTGATGCTTTTTCAATTTCTTAGGAAGAAATTTGTTTAAAATGAACATCGAGCTGACAATGGAGACGCCAGATGGAATCACAAGAGTTGATGTTTCATCTAATCGTAGAGACCGAATTCTTAATTCGTACAAATGAATGTTTCAATAAATTAGAGTGATTTTGCCCTGAGTACATGGGATGCACTCTTTAATTTCGAATGAAGATATTCGCTCGACAATCTAGAGTATAAGAAATCACTTCATATTAAAGATGTGAAAAGTTATTGAAAAATTCTAGTGTCGTTCTACCGTTAGAATAAAATTTTGTATCCGGAATATATTATAAATTAAATTACATTTTTCAAATTCGATATATTAAATGTAGAGAGCGTAAACTTTTCTAAGCAATCTTCGGTTTTCTCTGGTTGGCAAAACGTATTTGAAGAAGACCGACTCTTGGCGATTTCGTGAGATTCTCATGACGTATGAGTTTCTGTCTGCTAACATTCTTGAACAGTCACAAACCTAAAACTTTCTCCGTAATGGAATATCCCTTGGACGTCATACGGATTCACGTACCGTGAACTCATGTCATCCGTCGACCTCGTCGAGCATGGGCCGCACGCGATCTGAATGACGATGTTCGTTACGAAAACAATGTAGAAACAGAGAGAAAAAATTAACCTCCTCCCCATCCCTCCTTCTCACACGCACACACACGCAGACATTTCTCTTTCCCTGTCGTCCTCTCTGACGCCGCGGATTTTCTCCGTTATCTTATCCGCATTTACAGGTCCCGATCGCCTCTCGGGACACCTCTTTATTTTTGTACATTTTTTTATCATGACCCGATCCGCGCCGTAGGCGCCTTGCTGAGGTTTTTTTTTTTTCGTGCGAGCAGTTTCATGAAGACCAGTCGTGATAAATGAGAAATGGGTTTGGCCAGACGATAACCCCGCAAAACTCGCAGGTCAATGAGTAGCATGCTATTCTCCTATCCACGGCGGCGGCGGCGGCGGCGGCGACCCGATCGAGCCGTTCTATATTTAGATTATCAATTGAACCGGATACCAGGAAACGCGTGCACTCGACAAAAAATCGCCGTAGGAATTCCGAAGGGAGAAAGCGAATGATCGGACTTTTTGTATAGCGCACGCGTTGTCGGTTATTCGTCGTCCGGTGAGGTCGTTATCAATTTTACGGGCAAACGGACGTTTGCCGTATAAAAATAGAAATCCGATTGTGTGACCGGAAAATTGAATAACGGCTCGATAATGCGTAACGTGCTGTTCGCTTATTGTCGTTTGTTTGTCGACGGGGAGACAGCTTATCGGCCTTTGGAGTTCTTTGGGGGGTACATTTATCGATGATATCTCTAATATCTTTTCCCCGATTTGTAGGCCAATCGACAGTAAGCTTCTATTTTCGTGTGAACTGTCGGTGATCCGATATCAAACATACATTTAAGAGACAACGAGAGACCTATTTTTATTTCTGGAGAGATAATATCTCGTTTAAATGTCGAATTTCTTCGTTTCGAGCTCGTCGCGCAACGGCTGCTCGAAAATTCTCCGAAAATATTTAAGCGCCTTTTAGAGCGCATTATTAATGCAAAATGCAGCAAAATGACAGCGAGCACTTACGGATATTAATAGGATTATACATGGTTTAGTAATGAAAAATTGAACTTTCGCAGAACATTCTTAAAGTATCCTCTCCCGACCTTATCCTCTCTCACCTGTGTAATAATAATCGATGGAACTTAACGCGGCTTGAAATTACAAGGGTTAAGCCGCCTTAAACAGAAAGGTAATGCGCATATTCCATTAATTATAGCATGCCCTCATCCGGTTAAGTAATTTATGTAGAAAGAGAAAAAGGGAAAAAATGTGTATTATATCGAAATAAAAACGGAAATAAAAACTAAATCCAAAAGTCGAAGATTTTGAATTCAAGAAAAGAAGGTATCGTTTTGGTATCCCTCTGTTAATTGCGGTGTAATTCAATTTCTGATGATTATGGTATAAAAGAGACCGAGGCAACTTCGTATAAGGGACTGGTTGGTCATATGTTTCATTTAGGTATTTATTATTAAAAGAAATTATAAAATGTTTTTTTGACAAAGGTTAAAAAGAAAACGTTTCCTCTACAATCGAAAATATCACAATTTAAAACAGAAAAATTTAATTTAGTAATAGTCCATTAAATTTTTGAACGTTTTGATAAGATATTTCGTGTTAATATTTTCTATCGTAAGTAAAGAAATTTAAGTAATGTTCATCTTTTTTATTAGAATATAGATTTTTGTATTTACATATTATATACTATTCTGCATAATAAAAGCAATTTTTATTAACGTAATGATTAAAATCAAATATATGAATATATAATATATTGAGTATAGTAGTTTATATTGTCAATATTTAATTGTTTGAAAGCTCGTACATGATATATAATTTCATGATTTATTGCTTAAATCGGCATTAAAATTAACATATAATTTAATTATGACATTAAATATTACAAATCAATATTCTAATATTAAAAAAACTTAAATTACACTAATGTTAATAAGAAACTAAGATCGCTATATTCTAACTACCGAAAATATGTTTCTACATTTTTTTTTAAGCAAAACAGCAACAATAAATCTCACTACTTACAATCAGTTGTAAACGATATTCTAACAGAAATGTATTACCGGCTGTAATAAATTGGCCAGTGATAATAAATAATTTTATTACTCGTATGAGTAATTTTATTACTCATTATAGCTTATAATAAATTTTTGTAAGGGTAGATCATTGCTTAAGTGCCCCAATATCACCTCCCTCACCCCTTCTCAGAGGCAGCAGGCCCGTCACAATCATCTATTTGCATTTCAGTTAAATACGAAAGAAAATTATAGAAAAAAATATTAAAACAAAAATATTACAAAAAAGTATACGTTTTACTGCGTCGTTTTTAACATAAAAAACACAACAAATAAAAACACACAAAAAAATTGTATCTATCATCTTCGAGTATAGTCGACCACAACAATTGCTCGAAAAGTTCTAGCACCAAAATTCTAAAAAGTTTGCATACCTCAGTGTTAATGTATTAACGGTGTTACTCTTACAAATAATCAATGCCCTCGTATTATGCGAAATTCGCTCTCTCGTTTCTTACAATCGGGCATCGATGGGCCAGGTGAACGAACTAAATATAGCTCCCTCTCGGAAGCATGGCGTTCTTCGCTTAAGGTTGAAGAAAAAGGACGCGCATGTTCTGCACATACACAACATTACTCTTAAGAGAAGAGACGATCTCACACATCGAGATACGTGTACACGACATGTGCACGTGCGGCGCATCATCTCGGCGATATCTAGTCACGACAAAGTGTGGGGAGTGCTTCGTATCATCGACATACTTCCGATTGTCCCTTGACGAGAGGCAGGATGGAACAGGCGTCGACACGTGTTCTGAGTGCTCGGGTCCTTCCGAAAACTTTCTATGAATCAGCCGTTTCACGAGATGTACACGATTAATTGAGCTTTATTAGAGAGGTTTGTTGGAAATTTGCTTGAGAAATCGATCTTTTCTCGCTACAATTCATTTAGCGTTCCTTGCCCACTCAGTGGACGAAAAATCAACACTTTTACCTCGATTAATTTTGCTATGCAGCCCATATCCAATAGGACAATTTATCTTTTATTAATTTTCGGAAAGAGCATTTTCTGATCCTTCATATTATTCTAAGAAATGTGTTGCGAAACTCATTGAGATAAAACCTAATCTAGAAAAAATTATACATAATTTTATAAAATCGTATATATAATTATATATAAATTATGTACTATCATATATGATCTATATATGAGTTTTGTCTTAATACAGTCATGTGCATATAATTATATTATGTTTAAAAAACCTACTCAAATAAATTAAGAAAAAAGACATTATTTTGTATTATACATCTACATCACGGTCTGCTACAAACACAAGCAATTACTTTAATTGTATTTGTGCAACAACATTTTTTCAGTGTAAATATATATAATTATATAAAAATAATTATTTTGTTGTCGAGAATTTGTTGCTGTCCCTTCTTCGTTTTTCAGTAATTCTTATAAAGATACATTTTTCTATCCTATATATTATCTTACGAGATACGTTGCGATATTAATCGAGATAAAACCTCGATAAAACTTAATTGTTACGACCTTTTATTTACTGACCGTCCCTTCTTCGTTTATTCTCGTCAAATTTGCCGCGCCCACATTCATCGTATATTTGCGAGAGGTAGGTAGCTGAGAGAAAAATAAATGCGCGTGTCAAGAATACGCTTGGCTACGGTACACACACAGCATGGGAGCAAACTTTCTATTACTTTGCATTACTAAATATGATACGCGGACACGCGTGCCACTTGACATCTACTAATAAATAATAAAAGATGTAGATTATTTTTGCTGTTGCAAGTTTGCTTTGAACTTTTTGAATGTAATCTATTTGATGACATTGACTGTGTTGAGCGAAGCTGCTACTTTACAACTGTTATAAAATTCATAAATTTGATGTATATGCTTTTATATTTAACTAAGATGAAATGCATGGACTAAATTCAGATTCATGAATGCGATAACAGTCGCAGAACAACATTCTCTGCCGAACGCAGCTAAAGAGTTTTCCATTTAGAAACACAAACTAACACGAGTATTATTTTGTTTTTGTTTCGTATTCAATAAGTGACAAAGATAAGATGATGCTTGTGTCAACTTATGTCACTGAATGAAAAGTACTCATTTGAAGCATCTATCGCTTCGTATAACATCATGAATACATCATAGATATTCGCTTCTAGTTTGCTATTACCGAAGAGATAACGTGTCTAAAACACAATATTTCTATTTGGATGCGCGGGAAAATTATTATGTAATAATATTATGTAATAAGCAATTTCGTATTTTTAGATAAAATAAAACGACTTTATATTTGCATGTCGTTATATTTATAAAACAATATTTGTGAAAGATATTAAAACATCATACATTAAAATGTTTCATATATTCTTTCATAAAATTATTATATTACATTACATTAATTACATAAAAATACGAGTTTCATTTTACTTGAAGAATCCGAAATTACTTATTAAAAATAATTACTAGTATATATATAGTTTTATAGGAAAAAAATTAAAATTAAAAATTCCAAGGTATAGATCTTTTGATGTTGTAAATATTAGGATAACAAATACTATTATTAACTATACTTACGAAAAAAAAGTAATATTTTCTAGCGGTATTCTCTTTGTCAATAATCAATAATGTCAGTAATTTGAAGTACATAAATTAAAAGTGCATAAATTACAAAATAAGAAATTATAAAATTTCTTATCAAATCTCTTTTTTCCTCTCTTTCTCTCTCTCTCTCTCTCTCTCTCTCTCTCTCTCTCTCTCTCTCTCTCTCTCTCTCTCTCTCCCTTTTTCTCCCTCCTTCTCCCCTTTTTTCTCTCTTTGTCTCTATATGTATATTATATTCCGTTAAATATTTTTCCTTCGAAGTTTCGAATACTTTCAAATATTCGAGTATTTGAATGTTTGAATGTTCACATTTCAAAATTTCATTATTTGAATATAATATCTGAAAACTTCCAATAGCTCCTAGAATAATATTTAAATAGTTCTTCACACACAAACAAAATAGTATATTATAAAATGTTATATTTGTAATGAAAACATTATTGCCGAATAGTTTTTTAAATGACATTACTATTTACTAGAATATATATTGGAATATACGAGATGAATCTGATAAAAAGTTCACCATGTTTTTTTCACAAACGGTTAGAGATAGAGGAAGACATCCATTATCGAAATTGTAGACTGAAAAAGAGTACACGCTTTAATGATCCTGAGGAACCTTGAGTGTTGGTTTTTTATACCAAAAAAGACAAAAAAATTTTTTTTCTTTCTTTAAAGGAGTATATTTTAGTTATTATCCGTAAATAGTACTCAATAAGTTAATAACAACATTGTTGAGATATATTAACAAAATTATAAGTATTAAACATTTGTTCTCAATAAATTAATACTCACACTTTGTCCTTGTCTTCATACCAATTGATGCATTAAGAAAATTATAAGTAAAAAAATTTGGAATCCATCTTTTTATTGTTGTAGTAAGTGTTTAAAATTTTCACCATATTCAACCAGATATGCCTGCAATCTTCGCGGGAAGCTTACTTGTATTTCTTCTAACTTCTGTATGGTTTCTTTAGCAAAAAATATTTTTTTCCAGACAATATAATAAAAAGAATAAAAATTATTTTTCGCGAAGTAACTACACAAGAGTTAAAAAAAGTACAAGCAAATTTACCTTTTTAATTACAAAAATTTTTGCTTTTTTCTTGGTGTAGAAAATTCACAATCATGGTCACTCAGTCATCAAAGTATGCATCATGTGTTCTATAACTTTGATAATAGATGTTTTCCTCTTTCTCTATTTATAAGAAAAACGTGGTAATAGTATATTTTTATTATTAAGTATAAGTAGTGTCAATTGTAAAACGATTGCTGCACTTATTATGGCAATATTAGTTGCTTCTACCACAAATATAATATTTTTTCAGGTACTATATTGTTATTGTCGTTGCTACTGCTGTTTTTATTATTACTGATATTGATGTAGCTACAAGTAACAGCAATGTTGTTGTTGCCATTATGTCATCGTTATTATTGTTGTTGTTAATGATAATACATTTTTTATGCGTATTATAGAAGCTTAGTACGCCGCGGCTCAGACGTATCATTATCAAAAATCCAAATTAATTAATCAAAAAGCTACTATTTGACATGCGTATCAAACGTTCCGTATAATCAAGGAACGATGAAATTATTGGAAGCGAGAGCGTTAAGAATGTTTGGAAACTTCAAATAGACCGCATCAAAAAAAGAAAAAAAGAGGAGAGGAACCACGTCGAGCGTAGATGAAACGATTGCCCGCGGTGTGTTTCGTCGGCAAACGGTATATACATATACGGTATATACATATCGATGGCAAGTACATCGAACCGCGATTAAAACTCTGGAGAACACGGCGCGACGAGTCGGCGACCGCCGTATCTGCGGAAGACGCGCATTAAGAAGCCGCGGCGCGTAATATAAAGTGATAAAAGTAACGTCGAAGCCGCGCACACAGGCATATACTAGTACACACTTTCTCTCTTTCTCTCACCCTATGACTTACGTAAAATTAATAACAACTTCGTCCCGTCTCATCTCGTCGCGTGGCGCTGCGGCGCACAGGCCGGCGACTAATATACGACGCAATTAACACTGTCAGCAATTAATACGACGCAATTAATGTTGTCGGCAATTAATCCCACGATATGCTTTCGCTAGCTATGTAATTCGTGCGTTCTTTTCAGAGATCGGAACATTACATGAAAGAAAAATAACGATGAACCAGCGATCTCTTATCTTTCATGCTTGTGGACGTACGAGTGCATTTAGTTGTTGGAGAGACATGTGTATCTTCAATTAAATTACCTTCGTTTTGCTCTTTCTTTTTTCTTTACGATGTCCTCATTTAACGCGCTTTTATTTAACATATTTACAGCGACAATCACTCAGCGAGAGATCATTTGGAAACATATCGGATACATTTTTCTTTCTTCAGAAACATGTGAGTTAATAATACGCGGGAGAAAACTGGTGGGCGTATCCCAAAAATAGAATTATTACACCTCTTTGATGACGATCACGTATGTTTTTTTTTTTTTCATAATTCACCATGAGGGCCTACGTAATTATTCTAATAATAGTTAATGACGCGCGCGTTGTCGTCACACAATGTTGTTTATTACATGCGCACCCTTTGAGAAGCGTGCGCGACAGATCGCCATGAATAATGTATCCATTAAATACCATCAGACACACGACGAGGGTTCATAATCGATGGAACGACCTGGCGAGGTAGCAGTGGCGATTAAGACATGGAGAACAACAGTCCGCCGCCGTTGGCGTCCACCAAGAAGAGAATCAGTCCTCCGATTAGCTGGGGCCTAGGTCTTGCTAACAGGGATACTTTTAAGACGGTTAAAGTGATCCTGATGGGCCAGTCGGGCGTTGGCAAGTCGGGTGAGTAGTCGGTGTTTTTCTCTCTATTCCTCCTTTTTTTCTTGATGAGCGACACGTAGGCAATAATTACAAGATGTTCGAAATAAACCATTCGATTTCTGAACTTTTTCGATTGTTTGAGAAAGAATTGAAACAAGTAGAAGCACTCGCGTACTTCTTGGTATCAAATAATTTTTTTAACAAACAATTACAAAAAATGTGCGTAACATAAGTTTTTATAAGTAAAATTTATAAAACTTACCTTTGTAAATTTACCTTTTTAAACAAAAAGGTAAAAAAAGGCGTCAAGTACACGCGCAACACGTATTGTGTTATATATGTATATAACGTAAGTTTTTACAAGTAAAACTTATATCGTGTTACAAAAATTTAACATTTCAAATTCAAATTATTTTTTTTTAAGTTATATATGTACATAACATAAGTTTTTATAAATAAAACTTATTAAATTATTTTTTTTTATATGTATGTATATAACGCAATAAATTTTTACAAGTAAAACTTATCAAATTATTTTTTTTAAGATATATATGTATATAA
Organism: Harpegnathos saltator; assembly: GCF_003227715.2. Classification (NCBI taxonomy): domain Eukaryota; kingdom Metazoa; phylum Arthropoda; class Insecta; order Hymenoptera; family Formicidae; genus Harpegnathos; species Harpegnathos saltator. Next base: position 1,247,277 of record NW_020230412.1, read on the forward strand.
GTTTTACAAGTAAGATTTATATTACAATACATTTACAAAAATTTAACACGTTTATTAATAGTGTCCAATATTTAAAAAAGATATCTTTTTAAAGGTTTTATTACTATTCAATCCTATGAATCAAATTCTACAAAACTGTCTTACAAAAAAAATGATATAACAAAACAGTAGCACCAACTGAAAAATTCTACTCAACCTCAACTCTGCAAATGAGAGCGATTGCAATCTGAAAATAAATATATCCAAAACTCCCAATGATACATAGCCCGGTACTTCGGAAACAGTGTCTTCATTATTTATTAGAACTCTGAGTTATATGGTTATTTTACTTGTTATTATAACAAATTAGTTATTATAACAATGCCATAAAAAATATTTAATACAAAAAATCTTGGCACGGCTGCACCAAAAGGTAACGATAAATTTGCGATGCGCGCGAGCTATTAATATATTTTATTTCATATATTTTACACTCATATGGAACTTCAAGTTCAAATAAAACTATTCAATAGCTCGCTATAAGTGTAATATATGTCGATACATTCAAGTTAATTTCAGCAAAATATATTATATTATTAATATTTTATACATTCGAATATTATTTTAACATACCTATTCTAAGAATATTTTACATTAGTATTTCCAAAGAAATGATTTATATTTTACTATTGAATATGAGTCTGAGTATTGAGTATGAATATGAGTTTTAAACATTTTAATATTAGAGGAATGTTTCATCGATGACCGAGTAGGGTGTCCCAAAAGTAACGGACCACTCTAATAACTCTTCAGTATTGAAGTTTCAAGGAAAATGATTTTAATAAAAGTTGTAGGGATTTAAGTGAGCTATCTTATGATGACCTTAACTTTGACCTTGACCTCTATTTTCAAGGTCATTTGAAGGTCAGCCTGTTTTTTAAATGGGAACTCTTATTTTTTATTACACTGTTTTTTATTACTAGTTAATTTGAACTACTTTTGCCTAAAACATTTTTTTATTTGTCTAATATTTTTTGAGATATTTGAGGAAAACTTGATAACTTTTTCAATATTTAACTTGCGATATCTCGCTAACTATTTGTCGGAAGAAAAAGTAGTACTAGACTTTCTTGCTTTATTTAGTCTCAAGAATGTATTGTTACAATAACGCTCTGACATTTGTTAACTTATTGACTTTTGGAAATTTCAAAATCATCAAATTAACCAAAATCAGGGCGCTATTGTAACAATATATTCTTGAGACTAAATAAAGCAAGAAAGTCTAGTGCCACTTTTTCTTCCGACAAATAGTTAGCGAGATATCGTTATTAAATAAATTAAATATTGGAATATTGGAAATCGTTATTAAATAAATTAAATAAATTAAATATTGGAAAAGTTATCAAATGTTCCTCAAATATCTGAAAAAATATTAGACAAAAAAATGGTTTAGACAAAAGTTGTTCAAATTAACTAGTAGAAAGAAACAGTATAATAAAAAATAAGGGTTCCCATTAAAAAAAACGCAAGTAAACCTTCAAATAACCTTGAAAATAGAGGTCGAGGTCAAACTCAAGGTCATCATAAGGTAGCTCACTTAAATTCCTACAACTTTTATTCAAATCATTTGCCTTGAAACTTCAATACTGAAGAGCTATTAGGGTGGTCCGTTACTTTTGGGACATCCTGTATATATATTATCATATTATATTATATCTATTATTATATATTATATTATATTATATATTTAAGAATTTTTGCCTCTTATTAGCTCCTTTCTTCCTTTGAAAAACTCTACAAGCAATTCTTTTTGTTCTTGCGATATACAGGGTACTAAATTTAAAACGTAACAGGTGAAAAATCTCGAAAACTGTGAAAGATATTAAAAAAATCTAAAACACATGTTCCATGATTTCGGAGGGGAAAGAGAATGGCATTATCAGTTTTTTATTTGGAGGGCATTCTCAAGGTCAGTTGAAAGTCAACTTAATGTTTTTAAATAGGAAGCCCAATCTTTTATGATATCTTCTTTTTCTACCAATTAATTTTAATAACTTTTGTCTGAAACATTTTTTTATTTGCTTAATATTTTTTGAAATATTTAAAGAAAACTTGGTAACTTTTTCAACATTTAACTTACGATATCTCGCTAACTATTCGTGGAAAGAAAAAATAGTATTAGACTTTTTTTCTTTATTTACTATCAAGAACATATTACTATAATAGTGCCCTAACTTTTGTTAACTTATCGACCTTTGGAAATTTCAAAATTATTAAATTAATCTCCCTGGACGACAAGTCAATAAGCACCGCTGTTGATTTTTCGATGGTACAGCTCATTACATTACATCGTCTGCTCAGCATAAGCTGACCGGTAATCAAATGACGGGCGTCATAACATACCGTGATGCAATAGTATTCACACATTATGCCTCTCTCCCTCCTCTTCCCTCACTCACTCCCTCCTTCCCTTCCAACACCTCCCCTCTCTCTCTCTCTCTCTCTCTCTTTCTCTCTTCCGTTACCTTCAGAGACAAATCCGTTTGATGATTCCTAAGACATATAAGAAATATAAATAAACATAATCATATACAAATATAACAACATAATATGTAGATATCTCCTTGACATTCTCCGAACAGTCACTAAGTGAACGCGTAAACTGTGGAAGCAGAATTTTATTATTCTCGCTAAGAGGTAACGAATTCCGCACATTATTTCTAAATTAATATTGCAAATAACGCACTTCAGTAAATATCCGTTACATCAAAATATTGGCATGTATTCGACAGAAAAATCTCATCGTCAACGTACGTCTCATCAACAAGAGGACCATAATATCGAGATGTCTGACACACTACCGTTTTTTTCACTATGGGCGAACAATAATTTAGGAGACAAGTCTTACTATGACTTCTTCAATCCAAATATTTGTCATGTGTGTAAGAAAACACCAGAAAAGCTGAAGACAGAATGCAATACGTGTCGTTCTTGCAACATGATTCTTTATTGTAGCAGCGATCATGAATCAATGGATAAAGGGAATCATGTAGATATCTGCGGAATTTTAACAACACTTTCGCAGAGTAACCCGCAATTGTGGCACACTTGCAATATCTCTCAGAAGAATTGGATTGAGTCGAGGAAAGAGCTTTTATATTTAGTTAAAGAAGCGTTACGACGTGATATGAAGCCGTACGAAATAGAAATGATCAAGTTCGTTAAATCGTGCTTTATTTGTCATGTACAATGTAATCTTCAAACTTGTACGGTGTGCTATTGCATGAATTATTGTTCGTATCATGCAAAAGCCTTGGAAAATCATCAGAGTTCTAATTGCACTAAATTGAAGTCGTATCTCGAGATAGATCGTGAAATTTTACTCAAATTTTATCCAATCCATCGAAAAGAATTTATGAATATTAGTGCCGATATAATTAGCACAGTTAATATCGTTGACATACAACAATTCTTGAAAGAATTTGCGTTTTGTGACACTCAGTATTCATTCTATGCCTATTCCGATTACCTATCAGGACCGTTGACACTTTATTATGGAATGAAGAGTAAAAATTTAGATCTAGATATAAAAGGTATGAAGTACGTTGTTCATATAATAGCCGCAACTATTTTAGATGCACGATATGTACTAGCCTGGGAAATAATGTTGCATATTTTATCTAAGACACTAAAGCATTTAAAAATTATATTGGTAGGACCAGAAACGCAAGACGCATACAAAATTGTCGAAATTTGTCACAAATGCATACTATGGGAGAGCACGTTCAAGTTTCAAAGTTATCACTTGCTTCTCAGGAATTATGTTAATACAATACTTACACTTTATCCACCAGATGTAATTATAGCATTTGAAGCAGATATTAGAGCGTGGGATTCACGAACAGAAATAATTTCAAAGTTAAATGGACAATCTTGCCCTTTTATAGTAACCGGCGCGTCGTATTCCAAATGCGAACGAAACATACAGACATTAAGAGAAGCTCTGGGTGCTGGATCATTAGCAGGTCTAACTCCAGACAAAAATAAATTTAGTTCTCTTAAGGCATACAGAAATTTCGAGGGCAATGACATCTTCTATCGCAATAAGTTTTTATTTATTATTAGGAATTTAAGCGATGTATTTTACGTAAATACTGATCCAAATACGTCAGGATCCTCAAACATATAAAACTCCTGCCAAATTGAATTTTTAAAGGAGAATATCATTAATACATTAAATCTAAAAGTATATCATAAAAAATATTTTTGAATAGTTGTACACCTATTGTGATTTCCAAACGCAGTCAATGTAGAAGATTTGTTATTCTATCCTATCAGACACATTCCAGGTAAAAATTGAATTAATTAATTTGTATTCTATAGCACAGTGCAAGCCGTGTAATATTAGCCTGTAACATCATTGTAACAATAATATGAGAGATAATAATATCTGTTAGACAATACATATTTACTTGTACGAATGAATTCTGCATGTTATAAAATAAATAATACATGGAATTAGAATTATATTTTTTCAAGGTAACAATACTTGAATACTCTCCTTAAAAATATGCATTTCAACTCGCTCCATATTAGAAAAACATCGGACAATAAATTCATAAAATGGACGTAGAATTCGAATTTTATTTTTTACTTCTAAACTTAATACAGCTTATAAATAAAAGCTCCGTAAAAATTTATGTACTAATATTTAACAAAAGATAAATATAAGTTTCTTATATCTTCAGAATCAATTTCGTTTGATAATTTCCGGGAAATGGAAGAAATATAAATAAACATATCATAATACACAAATATATGACAATATAATATGTAGATATTTTCTTAGTGTTCTTTGGACAGTCACTAAGTATATTCGTAACTTATGAAAGTAGAAATTTATTATTCCCTTCAAGAAATATCGAGTTTCGCACATTATTTCTAAATTAATATTACAAATAACGCGTTTCTGCAAACACCCATTACATTAAAATATAGGTATATTTTCAATAGAAGAATCTCGTCTCATCAATAGAGAGTCCGTCATATCGGTATATGCAATTTTTTTCACCATCATTTTTTCCACCATGGGAATTGAATAATTTGGGTGCTGTGCTTTATCATAACTTCTTTAATCCAAACATTTGCCATCTTTGCAAGGAAGAACCAAAACAAATACCGTAAAATTACAATACATCGTTCGTGCGACATGATTCTTTACTGTAGGAGAGATCACAAAGCAAAATATAAGGAGAACCATGGAGAAATCTGCAAAATGTTAAAAAAAACTTTCATATCGTCACCCGGTATTTTGGCACATTTATAATTTTAGTCAAGAGGATTGGGTCAAGTCGAGGAAGGAGCTTTTACATTTAGTCAAAACAAAGTTCGAACGTGATATGTAGCCGTACGAAATGCAGATGATCATGTTCGCTAAATCGTGTTTTATTTGTCATGAACAGTGTAATCTTTAAACTTGTACGGAATATTATTGCGTGGATTATTGTTGGAATCATGCAAAAACCTTGGAAAATCGTCATAGTCCCAATTGTGCCAAATTGAAGTTATGTCTCCAGACAGATTATCTTGCAATTGTAAATAGTTAGCGGGCAAATTCCATCGAGATCGTAGAATATTTGATGCGTTAAAACCGTTAGATTATTCGACAACGAAGACAACGAATTAAATGAAGAAAATAAACAGATCGCAGTCGAATGGATCAGGTGACCTAAACTGTTATTCCGATTGAAGCTAATATTTGGAGTCTCTGATCAGCATGTATTGACTAATATATCATCAATAAGCATGCTTAAAATATACTACGGCTCGTTCGTTTTACTCGCCGTCACATCAGCATCGATGTAGAAAATATTTTTGGACTGTTGTATACCTATTGTGATCTCCGAACACAGCCACTGTAGAAAATTTATTACCTTATTTTGCTCGATAAGTTCCAGATAAAAATTTAATTAATTAACTTGCCCTTCCATAGCACTAAAAGTCACTGTATAAAATCGTCATATTATATTAAGCGATTGCATTGGAAGCCACTGTTGTGTTTTGTGTTTTTTGAGTATTTGTTTCAATAACAAAACGTATGAATACATCAATCAAAGTATTTGCCCTTGGAAGCTATGACTTTTTCCCACTTTTTTGGTAGAAGTTGAATTCCGCGATGAAAGAGCGGTCTGTCTTTTGAGCCATTCCATTCAGCAACCCAATTTTCGACTTCTTCGTAATTATGGAAATGTGTATCTTCCAAAGCATGTTGCATCGATCAGAAGTCGCTTGTGTAATCGCTTGGGGCCGGAGAATATGCGGGGTGCGAGAGAACCTCCTATTCAACCTCCATCAGTATTTGTTTCACGGCTATAACAACATGGGGCTAAGTATTGTCATGAAGAAGAATCACTTTTCAGCGATTTGGTGCAATTGGTGGTTGTTTTAGGATCAAATTATTATTCAAACGCTCCAATTGTTGTCGATAACGTTCAGTGGTCACTGTTTCGTTCAGTTTTTCAACAACTCATAATATAAGACACTCTCCATATCTCACCAAATAGAGAGCATTGCTTTGTGAACGTGGATGTTTCGTTTTGGTGTCGACGTTGATTGTTGGCCATCAATTCATGATTTCTTGCGTTTCGGGTTGTCGAAATAAATCTATTTCTTACCGCCGATCACAATACGCCACAAGAAACTTCTTTTTATGCCTTGCAAGCACAGAAATCGAGATGTTTAAACGATTAGCAATTTTCGGTCAATTCATGTGGCAGCCATCTCCTTTCTTTCTGGATCATTCCTATGGCTTGTAAATGTTGTGAAATAATTAACTTATCGATTTTAAACAGTTGAGCCAATTCTTTGTGTGCTTGAGTAGGGTTTATTTCCAATAGAGCTTGTGGTTGTTTATCATTGAACTTTTTCGATTGACCTGGCCGTTGTTTGTGAACGTCACAATCACCACTTTTGAATCGTCGAAACCAATTTCTACATACTGTTTCCGATGAAGCAGATTTACCATAAGTTTTCACAAGCAGCCGGTAAGCTTCAGCTGCACTTTTTCCAAATCAAAGTAATGTAGAAGCACACATCGGAAAAACAATTTATCGCGTTCCATTTTAATAGTAGGTTATAGAAAAGCTTGTGTAAACAAAGGTTGGCGTCTGATGACTAATTTTTTATGTAGGAAATGTTCACACTTCAAAATGACATAAGAAACGTCTGTCACTGTTCATAGCATACGCAGCTAGAGCTTAGATCTACACGAGAATAACGGCTTTTAATATAACCTCCTAATATTTTCAAGTTTTCTATTCCTCTCAATATTTGATAAACAATTTTACTGCCAATGCCTAAAAGAATAATTATATAAAGCGTTTGATCTTCAAATTGATATTATAATACAAAGAAAAAGTACACAATTTTTCTTAAGTTCTTCATTATCGGATGATAATGTTGCAACATTTTGGCTACCACAAGATAATGATTTCATGTCCACAGCTTAAGGAAATGACGGTAAATTCGCTTTTTCACTCTTCTTCTTTTTTCACGAATCTATTCTTCATTATCATCGTTATCGCTGAACTCTGCCTTAATATTGTCTCTCTTCTGTTTCTTCCTCTCATTTGTATTGTGTGGCGAGCCAACATTTTTTTATATTCAGTTTTCTTTAGCATTTAGCATTTAGAAATGAATCTAGAAATTGGCAAAAATACATTTTATTAGCGATATATTCATGTAAAAAAGAATATAAACCAAAGTCAGAAAATGAAGAAATGGAAAATCGGAAATCAACGATTTCTATAAACTTGTTATATATATATATATTATATAAAATAATTTTAATAATTTCTAATGTCGAATCATCCTTTACACAACTCCTAATATAGACAAGAGTATCATAATCTCTATCTGATGTAGCTTTAGGCCAGCATGCCAAAATTTCATCAGCAATAACCCAGTTATCTGGAATGATTTAGACTCCACAAAAAAATCGATCCACACAATTTCTTTCACAATAGAAGTCATCGGTGAAATGAGGAAAAGCAATGCGAGAAAATGAATCATTCTGCATCATATCAACATAATATAGCAGCTGAAACGGTCGATTATTTGAAGCGCCAAAATATCGAATTAATATCTTATTGTCCTTGTAGCTCTGATTTATCACCTAATAACTTCTTCCTGTTCCCTATGGTGAAAAATAAAAATAAATAAGATCAGCGTTTTACAACGCTTGAAGAGCATATAAATTGTCGAAGCATATAAATCGCATCTTTTGGTTATACTTCGCTTTGAATAGAAAAAGTGATTAAAAAACTGATTTAAACGCGTATGCAAAAATGCATAAATGTTAAAGAGGAATATTTTGAAAAACAATAAAGCCATTTGTTCAAATTTTTTTGTTTTTTCCCATACCTTTCCGAATCATTTGCAGCAACCTACGTAAAATAATCCATTGTCCACAGTATACAGTTCTGTCATTATAATAAACTGAAAATAAATAAATATATGTAAATCAATATCCTGGGGGCATCCCAATTCAATACCAATTAGTATATTGGACCAATTAAATTAGTTAAGTTAGAGTTAAATTAAATTTGGTTAATATTATTGGTATTATTGGTTCAATTATATCGTGTGTGTTTTCCTTTTTCTCGTGAGAAGGAAATCCATCACGGATACCCCAAACATTCGGGGAAGAGTCTAGGGTTATGCCGGACTCCTACCAGCTAATTGTTCTTTTCTCGGGTGGTGAACAACCAAGTTTATGTAAGAAAAGTAATGATCAATGAATATCTCGAAAATGGTGCCATTTGTAAATAAAATAGTATAGTTGTTTTATGTCCCCCATGAAATAATACAACTTTTGTTCGAAACATTTTTGCTGAAAATGCTTCGATGAAGAATTATCGAGGTACGATTTTTAAAAATGGGACATCCTGTATATTTTGAGAAAAAAATAATTTGAGTTTGGTGTACATGTTACATACATATATAGAAAAAAATAATTTGAATTTGATATACATATATATGCAATGACGCCCGTCATTCGATTGTTGGTTAACAGAGACGATATGATCAGCTGTACTATCGAAAAATCAAAGCGGTCTTTAAAATTGAAGAGCGACCTCCCTGGACGACGAGTCAATAAGCACCGATATTGATTTTTTGACAGCACAGCTGATCAGATCGTCCCAGCTGAGCAGCAATCAAATGACGGGCGTCACCATATACCATGACGCATAACAGTATTCTCATCTTATTATCTTTAGATACAAATTACAAATGGAAAGGTCCAGAGAAATTTATGTAATAATATTAAACAAAGTATGATTCCATTATATCTTCAGAGACAAATCCGTTTGATGATTCCTAAGACATATAAGAAATATAAATAAACATAGTCATACACAAATATAATAGCATATGTAGATATCTCCTTGACATTTTCCGAACAGTCACTAAGTGAACGCGTAAACTGTGGAAGCAGAATTTTGTTATTCCCCCTAAAAGGTAACGAGTTCCGCACATTATTTCTAAATTAATATTACAAATAACGCACTTCTGTAAATATTCATTATATCAAAATATTGGCATATATTCAACAGAAAAATTTCATCGCCTTAGCAACAAGAGGATCATAATATGTCTGATATATCACCGTTTTTTTCACCGTGGTCGATCAATTTTGTAGAAGCTAGGTCATATAGTGACTTCTTCAATCCAAATATTTGTCATTTGTGCAAAAAACCAGAAAGACTGGAGGAAGAGGACAATATATGTCCCTCGTGCAATATGATTCTTTATTGTCAAAGCGAACATGAATTAGTGGATAAAGAGAATCATGAACAAATCTGCGGAATTTTAGTAACAATTTCATATAAATACATGGAAATGTGGAAAACTTTCGGCTATATTCAGGACTTTTGGATCAGGTCGAGGAAAAACCTTTTACGTTTAGTCAAAAGAGAGTTGCAACGTGATATGAAGCCGTACGAAATACAAATGATTATGTTCGCTAAATCGTGTTTTCTTTGTCATCATCAACTTCATCGTAATCTTCGAACTTGTACGGAGTGCTATTGCGTGAACTATTGTTCGGAGCATAAAGAATCCTTCAATATTTTGCACAGTCCTAATTGCGCAGGATTGAAGTCGTGTTTTGAAGTAGATCGTGACATTTTCAGAGGCATGATCTCTCAAAAAAGATTTATTGATATTAACGTCGATGTATTTAACAAAGTTGAAATCGTTAACATACAAAAATTCTTGGATTCATTTGCGACTTTTAAAGATGAGTATTTATTCTATTTCTATTCTGATTACCTATCAGGACCGTTGACATTGTATTATGGAATGAAGAATGTAAACCTACATATAAAAAAATCTCCCTATATTATTCATATAATAGCCGCAACTGTTTTAGATGCACGATATATACTAGCCTGGGAAATTATATTACATGCTTTACCTCAGACACGGAATCATCTAAAAGTTATATTGATAGGACCAGAAATGCAAGAGGCATGTGAAAATGTCAAGGTTTGTAGCGTGTGTAAACACAATCAGAAGACATTCGAGTTTCAAAGTTATCGCATGCCTCTTAGCAATTATGTTAATACAATACTTAAACTTCACCTACCAGATGTAATTATAGCGTTTGAAGCAGATATTAGTACATGGGATTTACAAACTGTAATTTCAAAGTTAAAAGAACAATCTTGCCCTTTTATAGTAACAGCCGCGTCGCGCGCCAAATGCGAAGCAAACATAGGTATGTTAAAACTAGCTCTAAATGCATCCCTAGCAGATCTAATTCCAACCGAAAATAAGTTTAGTTCTCTTAAGGCATACAGAAATTTCGAAAACGACGTGTCCTATCGCAATAAGTTTCTATTTATCATTACGAGTTTACGTGATCTATTAAGGTTATATAATGACCCAATTACTCTACCACATAATATCGGTATACCTGACATACCATCTTTTTTCTCACCATGGGCGAGCAGTGATTTAGGAGATAAGTCTTACTATGACTTCTTCAATCCTAATGTTTGTCATGTGTGCAAAAAAACACCACAACAGCTGAAGATGGAATGCTATACATGTAGTTCTTGCAACGTGATTTTTTATTGTAACAACGATCATGAATTAATGGATAAAGAGAATCACAAAGATATCTGCGAAGTTTTAACAAAACTTTCGCATAGTAACCTGCAACTGTACTATACTTCTGAGCAGAATTGGATCAAGTCGAGGACAGAGTTTTTATATTTAGTTAAAATGTTGTTACAACGTGATATGAAGCCGTACGAAATAGAAATGATCATGTTCGCTAAATCGTGTTTTATTTGTCATGAACAATATAATCTTCAAACTTGTCCGGAATGCTGTTGTGTGAACTATTGTTCGGATCATGCAAAAGCCTTGGAAAATCATCAGAGTTTTAATTGTACTAAATTGAAGTCGTATCTCGAGATAGATCGTGAAATTTTACTCAAATTTTATTCAATCCGTCGAAAAGAATTTATGAATATTAGTGCCGATATAATTAGCACAGTTAATATCGTTGACATACAACAATTCTTGAAAGAATTTGCGTTTTGTGACACTCAGTATTCATTCTATGCCTATTCCGATTACCTATCAGGACCGTTGACACTTTATTATGGAATGAAGAGTAAAAATTTAGATCTAGATATAAAAGATTTGAAATATGTTGTTCATATAATAGCCGCAACTGTTTTAGATGCACGATATGTACTAGCCTGGGAAATTATGTTGCATATTTTATCTAAAACATTAAAGCATTTAAAAGTTGTATTGATAGGACCAGAAACGCAAGATGCACACCACATTGTCAAAGTTTGTTATAAATGTACACAAAGTAAGTTCGCAAGCAAGTTCGAGTTTCAAAGTTATCGCTTGCTTCTTAACAATTATGTTAATACGATACTTAAACTTCATCCACCAGATGTAATTATAGCATTTGAAGCAGATATTAGAGCGTGGGATTCACGAACAGAAATAATTTCAAAGTTAAATAGACAATCTTGCCCTTTTATAGTAACCAGCGCATCGTACTCCAAATGCGAACGAAACATACAGACATTAAGAGACGCTCTGGGTGCGGGATCACTAGCTGGTTTAACTCCAGACGAAAATAAATTTAGTTCACTTAAGGCATACAGAAATTTCGAAGACAATGAGGTGTACTATCGCAATCAGTTTTTATTTATTATTAATAATTTAAGTGATGTATTTTACGTAAATACTGATCCAAATGTGCCAGGACCTTCACACATATAAAACTTCTGCCAAATTGAATTTTTAAAGAAGAATATCATTAATACATTAAATCTAAAAGTATATCATAGAAAATATTTTGGAGCAGTTGTATACTATTGCGATTTCCGAACGCAGTCAATGTAGAAGATTTGTTACTCTACTCTATCGGACACGTTCCAGGTAAAAATTGAATTAATTAATTTGTATTCTATAGCACCATTCTGTAGCACTAACAGCACAGTGCAAGCCGTATAATATCAGCCTGTAACTTCATTATAACAATAATATGAGAGATAATATACAAACTGTTAGGCAATATATATTTATTTATACGAATGAATTCAGCATGTTATAAAATAAATAATACATGGAATTAGAATTATATTTTTTCAAGGTAACAATACCTGAATACTCTCCTTAAAAATATGTATTTCAACTCGCTCCATATTAGAAAAACATCGGACAATAAATTCATAAAATGGACGTAGAATTCGAATTTTATTTTTTACTTCTAAACTTAATACAGCTTATAAATAAAAGCTCCGGAAGAATTTATGTACTAATATTTAACAAAAGATAAATATAGGTTTCTTATATCTTCAGAATCAATTTCGTTTGATAATTTCCGGGAAATGGAAGAAATATAAATAAACATATCATAATACACAAATATATGACAATATAATATGTAGATATTTTCTTAGTGTTCTTTGGACAGTCACTAAGTATATTCGTAACTTATGAAAGTAGAAATTTATTATTCCCTTCAAGAAATATCGAGTTTCGCACATTATTTCTAAATTAATATTACAAATAACGCGTTTCTGCAAACACCCATTACATTAAAATATAGGTATATTTTCAATAGAAGAATCTCGTCTCATCAATAGAGAGTCCGTCATATCGGTATGTGCAATTTTTTTCACCATCATTTTTTCTACCATCGGAATTGAATAATTTGGAAACTGTGCTTTATCATAACTTCTTTAACCCAAATATTTGCCACCCTTGCAAGAAAATGCCAAAACAAAATGCTGAAAAATTACATCGTTCGTGCGACATGATTCTTTACTGTAGGAGAGATCATAAATCAAAATATAAGGAGAACCATGGAGAAATCTGCAAAATGTTAAAAAAAACTTTCATATTGTCACCCGGTATTTTGGCACATTCATAACTTTAGTCAAGAGGATTGGATCAAGTCGTGGAAAGACTTTTTATATTTATTTAAAGTGGAGTTACAATGTGATATGGAGCCGAAATACAGATGATAATGTTCACTAAATCGTGTTTTATTTGTCATGAACAGCGTAATCTTCACGGAAACTTGTACGGAATATTATTGCGTGGATTATTGTTGGAATCATGCAAAAACCTTGAAAAATCGTCATAGTCCCAATTGCGCTAAATTGAAGTTATGTCACCAAACAGATTATCTTGCAATTGTAAATAGTTAGCGGGCAAATTCCATCGAGATCGTAGAATATTTGATGCGTTAGAACCGTTACATTATTCGACAACGAATTAAATAAAGGAAATAAACAGATCGCAATCGAATAGATCGGGTTATTCTGATTATTCCTAAACTGTTGTTCCGATTGTAGCTATTATTTGGAGTCTTTGATCAGCATGTATTTAACAATATATCATCGATAAGCATGTTAGAATATATTACGGCTCGTTCGTTGTCCCCGCCGACACATCAGCATTAATGTGGACCAATAAGAAATCTCCTGGACGATTCGACAACAAATGTTTAAGAACGGCGAACAAGAAAAGGAGACACTTTTTTCTCTCGACTTTAGATCGCTTACGTTTCATTATAATTTCAGATTTATCACGATTATTGTAATTGAATAAATACTATATTACCGTTAAACTATTACGAGTGCGTGGCACTTTCTCCACCGTATGATTTCGTTTGCATTTCTTTCGATTGCGGCGGCCTTTTTGTCTTACACAATATACATTATTAACATATTATAAATTTTATGATATTACTGCCGATAAAGCTAAAATTGTTGTTCTCAAGGCAAAAATTCTCAAGACTATTCTCAAGTAGTCTCAAGAATATCTCAAGAATATATTGTTATAATATATTCCAATTTTTGTTAATTTGATGATCTTGAAGTTTCCAAAAATCAAGGCGCTATTGTAACAATATAATCTTGAGACTAAGTAGAGCAAAAAATGCTAGTACCACTTTTTCTTCCGACAAATAGTTAGCGAGATATTGTAAGTTAAATATTGAGAAAGTTATCATGTTTTTCTTAAACGTCTAAAAAAATATTAGGCAAAGAAATAAATGTTTTATACAAAAGTTGTTCAAATTAACTAGTAATAAAAAACAGTGTAATAAAAAATAAGAGTTCCCATTTAAAAAACGCAGGTTGACCTTCAAATGACCTTGAAAATAGAGGTCAAGGTCAAAGTTGAGGTCATCATAAGATAGCTCACTTAAATCCCTACAACTTTTATTGGAGTCATTTTCCATAAAAGTGCGTACTTTTAAGATAATAGGAAGGTCCAATATTTTTTGATGACTCTGTATACTAGCTTGGGAAATTATATTGTATACTTTATCTAAGAATTACGCCATTTAGGAGTTATACTGGTAGGAACAGAAATGCAGAGCGTACACGAAATGTCGAAATTTGTCACAAATGTAACCAACGCAAATGTAAGTTTAAAAATGTGAGTTTAAAAATGTGAGTTTAAAAATTTTCGAGTTTAAAAGTTTTCGAATTTAAAAGTTTTCGCCTTTTCGCGATTATGCATATATGATGCCTATATTTAAGCCACCGAGTGTAATCATAGCATTTGAAGCAGATTTTTAGTGATTGGGGTTTACGAGCGGAAATAATTTTAAAATTAAAGAGACAATATTGTCCATTTATTGTAATTACCGTATCGTACTCTAAATTTGAACAGAACATGCAGGAGTTAAGTAAATTTCTGGACACCATTAAGAGTAACTCCAACCGATAATAAATTTTTTTAAGATGTACAGAAATTTTGAGGACAATGACGTGTCTTATTCTAATAAGTTCCTAATTATCTTTAGAAATTTACGTGATTTATTGAATTTATGTTATAATGAACCGGTTAAAACCAATGCACCATGGCGTCCTTGGTAGGAGATTTGCGAGATTGAATTTCTGCAGAAGAATATTTTTAATATATTAAGTACTTGAATTAATTCTCGCTGTTGGCTAATAGAGGTCAATAGTTGTGCTATTTTAACATGGCCGAAAGTAACCGTTGATGTATATGAAAATACTGTCAATAGGCTTTAATAATCAGTATATGACATTACATCGGAGTACAAAGAACATACTTTTTTATTGCATTGAAGATGTCAGGTTTCGTACCAAAAGAAAGAACATTTGTGGGAAGCATTACTTTTCTGCTTTGCTTATTGTTCTTTGAATCCATTATGTCAATAGTTTTATATATTTTGCTGATATCTTAATTGTAACCTCTAATGGTTTTGGTCGGAATAATATTGTTTGACATTTTGAAGTATTTATATTGAGTTTCCATGAAAATTTCAAACGTCGTTATTCTTATTCGTAATTTCACGATCAGCTTTAGCCGTGCGGTTCGCCACGAAGCGTTTCATCGGCGAATATGACTGCACCACGGACAGAATCTATCGAGTGGACAGTCAGTTGGGGTGCTCATGGGAAATAGCAGATCCTCCGGGGTACCCGGCGGCGGCCGCGGAACCGAAATTGCGCTGGGCCGACGCAATAGTTCTTGTTTATTCCGTAACGGACCGAGTCAGCTTCGATGAGACTTCTCGATTGAGGTATGTTGTTCATTTAAATCCGAGATGCACAATGATTGCAATATAACACCTTTAGCTTGTTATTCTAAGACCAAAATTGCATAGACATATAATATTGGATGAGTGCAAAAGTTCGTGGTCGACTCTAATAAATCATTAAAAGAGTCATTACGAGAGTTGTACGAGGTCTATCCGGAAGATATCTGACCTTGTGTTCTAACTTTGAACCTAGGAATACTGTTGTCAAAAACAGGTTTTACCATTTAAGGGGGACTTTTATGAGTACCCTTACCAAACGGCACGACGGCACAACAGCTGTTCAGTCAGCAACGGTACGCTGTTGTGTAAATGTCGAACCTCGTACATGTCCTATTTCATAATGACCGAACGCATCGAACAAAGAGTCTGCATTAAATTTTGTCAAAAACTTGCCAAAAACTACTGAGGATGAGTTATGGTTATGACCCTGAGACAAAAGTCCAATCTTCGTAAGATAGGATGTCCGAAGAGCAAGGCCCAAGAAGGCATGCCAGAAGTCTGATCAAGGCAATGCACACTGCTTTCTTCGACCAGGAAGGTATTGTTCATCATGAATATGCTGCAGAGGATTAGAACAAAGAATATTACTTAAAAGTTCTGAAGCAATTACGTGACGTAGTAAGAAGGAAAAAGCCTGATTTGTAGAAAAGTGGTGACTGGATGCTTCATCACAACTGAGGTTTTAATACAACTGAGGACTAAGGAATAAGTTGCGATGAACACATCGTTCATCGCAACTTATTCAGCAATTTCTAGTGAAACACGGAATTATTCAACTTCGCCAGCCCCCCTACAGTCCTAATCTAACTCATATATATAACAATCCTGCGACTTCTGGCTGTCCTCCAAATTGGAAAATCCTGTAAAAGGAGGAAAATTTGATGACATAGAAGAAATAAAAAAGAATGCGACAAAGCAGCTGTTAGCTATTCTGAAAGCTGAATATAAAAAGTGTTGCCGACAGTGGAAAGATCACTGGAAGAAAGTTATGGTTTCTAAAGGGAAGTACTTTGAAAGAGACATTGTTACCATTGACCAGAATTAACTCTTTCTCCTGCTACAGCATAAGATCAGATATTTCCTGGACAGATCTCGTATGGTAACGTCGGATTGTTATATAGGGTGAAGAAAAAACCTCGGGACCCCTGAAAATTTCGAAAAATATACACTTTATAAAAAAATGTTTCAGACAAAAGTTGTAGCGTCGAAGAAGATCTATTTACCGATCTTAACAATTTGACCTTGGGTGGCGTCATCAAGGTCAGGACAAAGTCACCTCAGATTTTCTAAATAGAAACCCCAATTTTTTATTGCATGGGATATTGCAAAAGTTCTATTATATAGGCCAGAATCATGAAGCTATCAAACAGATGGCAAAAGGTTATTGAATTAAACGGATAATATATTACAGAATAAAGTTTTAGAATAGAGTTAATGATGGAGATTTCGGGCCTTACACGTATCCCCGAAGTCATGAGACGAGTCAGTCGCCTCACGATGGCGGTGAGAATGTCATTTTTCTATCCTATAATAGAAAGAGTTAAAGAATGAAGATTTTGTTTTGTATAAAAACAAATAGCTTTTCGTTTTGTATAAAAACAAATAGCTTTTCGTTTTGTATAGAAAAAAGTAATATGACTTTCTTACCAGCCTGATAGAATGATGATACAAAATGCTGTCCTTGTTTAATTTTTCACGTTTTTTCAGCCAAATGCATAGTCTAAGTATTATATGTCTATACGAAGAAAACTGTATAGTTATCTTTCTAGCAAAAGGTATTTTATGATCGAGGCATACGTATTCCCATGTGATTGCAATTCTTAAGCTTTAAGCGTTATTATTACGTTAAGCGTTATTACTTCTAGTAACGCGAGAAACAACTCTCGCTGGAAGCTTCGGCTGTTACGTAATTTCCGGCAAAAGGCTAAAGGCTTCTACATCCATCGTATTTCGGGCCTTACACGTGTCCCTAAAGTCATGAAACTGACGGGTCAATCGCCTCACGATGGCGGCGAGAGTGACATTTTTCTATTCTAATCGCATCCGGCGTGTCATCATGCCACGATCCGTTCGCGTTGCAATAGATGTGACAAATATGCGGGCCGAGTGTTCAGACACAGAATGCTTGGAATAATACATTTTTCTCACTAAAAGAGAAAACAGAAATTATCAGAAATAGGCTCTTGATTTAAAATATTCGCTATTCATTCCTCCTTTAGGTATACCGAGTGTCTCCAATAATGATCTCCGAACTGTGATACAAACGGGATAATTCTGAATGAAAAATATGAGTCGAAGAGAAATGTAGAAAAAAAATAACATTCTTTTTATAAGTTAGTTTCTTTCTTGAGAAAAATTAACTTTCAATATTCGTCAGGTACGTGTGCTATGCCCGATCTGAACAGAGTTGAGATAATAAAATAAATTTAGCTTTCGAACACTTAAAAACAAAATACGCTGGCAAGTATTCGCGCAAATCTAACACGAAGAGCACAATTATGCATGCGACAAATTTAGCAACACTTTCAACAATTTTTGAGTCAATAAAACAAAGTTTTTAAAAAGTAAACATATCTTGACTTGTTATGTATTATATCTTTGATGTATCCTTATAATATTTGCAATTTTGTAAACACAAATGTCGGCAATTTTGTAAACATAACGTATAATGAGCTCCGTTGAGATTAAACACATATTACGCATCTGACGAATATTAACCCTTAAAAGCTACCATAAAAAAGAATCACGTTAATGATGTTATATAGGTGAAATTTTATCCCGATATATATTTCTTTTTGTTTTAAAAATAAAAACAGTCAAACAAAAAAATGCAGTTTAATATATTATTGAATATTAGATGGAAAGTAGAAAAGTTTGCAGCAGATAATTTAATATCTAATAAGAACGAAATCAAATTCGCATGGGCTGAAATTCCACCCATGGTAGCCTTTAAGGGTTAAAAATTGTTTTTCTCTGAAAATAAAGTCTCTATCGTATAAAAAAATTCTTCTATATTTTTAACTTATTTCTTCATGTAGAATCATCCCCCTCCCGCTTGTATCATAAGTTTGGAGAGACACCCGATATAAAAATCTATCATCTTTGTCACTGTTGTCCAGATTTCTGGTGTCGCACGCGAGACGAGGTAGAAAGGTGCCGCCAGTCGTGTTGCTTGTGGGAAACAAGGCCGATCTCTCTGGCTCACCCGGTGAGCGCATGGTGTCCGCCCTGGAAGGCCAGAAAAGGGCAAAAGAAATCGAGGCTCACGCTTTCCACGAGATTTCCGCGAGAGAATCGGTTGACCAGGTAAGAACCAGCGTAAAAAGCATCTAAAACGGTTACACCAACTACGGATACTCATTTTCGCATCGTTCTTTCTTTTTTGCATGAACAGAAGTCTTATTATGAACGCATGTTTGATGTTAAGCCTAGCCGATCGATTGTTAATTCTGTTTCAGTAAGACGTATTAATTAACTCTTTTACTTTGGCACTTTTTTTCTACCTGACAGATTTCTGTGAAATCTTGCATTTCTATGTTTCTTGAGTCGCTTTGATATTAGAAAATGATATTAGAACTTTATTCTGTAGTCAATAAATTAAACAAAAGAAAAAGAAAACTTACTACGTTTCGACTTACATATGGAAGACTTGCTGCGTCCTACTTTTCAAATACCGAAGTCGAACCCAAAAGTCATACTTACCTTATTGTCTTGTCGTTTTCTCTCTTTTAGCGTCGCCGCGGCTGATTTTCACTCTGTTTTTCCTCCTGTTATTTTCTCGTCAGCATTATAAACGATATTGAAAAGAATACCCAGTATTATTCGTCCTTTATTCTTATCTGTACAACCAATTGTGTCCACTTCTGAATCTTATGATCGCCCAGCCAAAAACATATGGTGAACCCATTATGTAACAAATAAAATTCTTGCCATTCCTAGGTCAAACTGCACAGGTGCACACTATCAATTAAAAATATAATTATGTATGCTTGAACAGAAGCTTATTTAACAGAGAATTTATCGGTGTGTAACACTTACAGAAGTCAATTATTTAAAGTTTTGCATATATTAAAGCGTGCATTAAAACGGCACGAACTTTCTTAGTTATCTGATATATCCCATATAGCACAACAGTTGCTGCAACGTTGCTGTAACACTGCAACATTGTTCCGATGTTGCAATAATGTTGCTGCAACTTTCTATGCTGTATAGGATAATTCGCTTGTCGATATCCTGACGATTTGTATTTCTAATCGAACGAGATGTTTTATATTGCGCGAGAAATGCTAGCGATAGATTATGAGCAGCGTAAGTGTTCAACTGTGTTAATCTAAACAGTTGAGCCTCGCAGGTCCCCTTCATATGTGTCTGCTTCATGATGATCAAAGGATAAATATATCACAACAAAGAAATATTATATCAAACATTTCAAAATATTAACTGTGATTTACAGATATAAAAGTTTCTCAAATCGTTAATTACGAATTTCATATCAGATTTACAAAATTAAAAATACTAAACCCAATATGGCCATTACACAAGAATAAAATCATCAAAATATGTATAAACATGCTAAAAATATATTACATACTATAGATTTCATGGCTTATTATGAATTTAATGTTAAATTAAAAAAATTTGGAATAGCTGAACCAATATTCCATAAAAAGGCGATTTATAGAAGTACGCACATATATATGAATATGTGATTCTATATATTGAAGCGGTAATTAAGTCTACTAGAAATATATATAAATAATATAACTTTGGAAAATATATGAAACTTACTATGTACCGGTGTTTGGAACTTTTGGGAACGAAAAATTGTGAAGATTAATCAAATCAAATTGAGAAGAAAAGTCATGTATCATTTTGCAAAAATCGCAACAGTGATACAGAATATTTTTGTTCAGAATAATCTAATCTACAATTATATGAAGGCTATTGTGTCTAGAGATAGGCTTAAGATTCAGGGTTCAAAGTTCAATATATTCACATCTATCGCTAGACAAAATAGTCGTCATATAATTGTAGATTAAGTTATTCTGAACAAAAAATTCTTTCATCATTTTATAAGTATACATATTTTCAAAGTTATCAATTAAAAGAGCCTTTAAATGTGATCATTTTCAATCATTAGTAATTTAATAATTGTTCCGATTTTTGCAAAATGGTACATGACTTTTCTTCTCAGTTTCATTTGATTAATCTTCACAATTTTTCGTTTCCGAAAGATTATCCTGTGTAACATGATGTTACTCTTAATTGCAAATATCTAATGTGGCTATCTATATACATATGTCATCCATCGTGAAGGTCAATATGTCCAATCGTTTTTATTTCTGTCTTATCTTATTTCCATTGTGTTTATCGTCAGTTTAGTTATAGGTGTAATAAAAGCTTAATAACAAGGTTCGAGGTTACACTGATTATTTGAAGTGTGTTTAAAATGCAAAAAAAGTTATCAGCCACATTTATCGAATGCAAATCGTGAATAAATATGACGTGGCGGAGTATATACAATATTATACAGGGATGTTACTAGTGTTCGGATATAAAAAATGTTTTATCAAAAAAGTCGTTTATTAGAGAAAAAATATAAAGATACGAAGAAATGGTAGATCAAACTGAGAAGAAAAGTCAAGTACTATTTTACAAAAATCGCAATAGTTATTAACGATTGAAAATGGCCACATCTAGAGGCTCTTTTAATTGATAACTTGAAATTTGCGTACTTATTTGCAAAATAGGATGTGTCTAATGATAGATATGAATATATTGAACTTTGAACTCTGAATCTTGAACCTGTCTCTAGGCACAATAGCCATCATATAATTGTAGATTAGATTATTCTGAACAAAAAATAAGTATGCAAATTTTCAAGTTATCAATTAAAAGAGCCTCTAGATGTGGTAATTTTCAATCATTAATAACTTAATGACTATTGCGATTTTTGCAAAATGGTACATGACTTTTCTTCTCAGTTTGATCTGATTAATCTTCACAATTTTTCGTTTCTAAAAGATCCCCTATATAAAACGTTTGTAGAATCTACGGAATATCGATAAATTAATAACTTTCATCTTTACAGTGAACAAATAATTCGTTTATAAAAAAACTAACATGCGAAAAATTCTGGAAAAACTATACGAAGGGCTTTTAAAATGTTTCCGGAAAGTAGTTATTATTCGTAAATAGAATGCTATATTTGTTACTAATTGATGCGGACGTAATCTTGCTGAGGCAGTGTTGCACAATATTCACATGTGATGCTTTGTCAGCTAAATTTACCCTTGCATCTGCGAACATGAATTCGTGTAAATTTAAAGTGAGCGCTAACATTAAATTCTTAGTTAAATTGAGTTGGAAAGAATCTGTTATTATTAAGGCTATCACAGATGTTTTGGAGACAAACTACTTTTGATGAATGGATTAATCGGTTTAATGAGAGTCGAGAGAACATTAAAGACGACAGTTGCAGTAGGAGACCATCAACTTCAATCTCTGAAATCCATATTGTGGAAATTATAGTAAAAAATGATGACTGAATAACAGTTCAAATGATAGCTTAGACTTTAGACATATTCATAGGATCAGGACATTTAAAAAATAAAGTGCTTAATTTAATTTGCTGTCCTTTTATACATTTTCCGGGAACTTTCCGAACGCTCTATGAATATATTATATTTTGATATATGAAGAATATTCAGTAAAATTTTCAGCCTCTAATTTTAAATATTTTCTAAGAAATTAAATTTTTTTAAGTCAAGTTTTTTTCAACTTTGTAAATAATTAAAAATTAATAATTGCATATAGAAACTATGGAAAATATATAAAGAAAATATTAATATATCAGAAAAATCATACTTATTTTCACTAAACTCTAAACAGTGCATTGTAAAAATGAAAGAGAGAAAGATGATAAATATATTTAACATTGCCATACAAAAAGGTTAATACAAAGCAAGAAACTGAACATTTGTCAATATCATAACACATGAAAATGTAGCATCGTGATAAGATTAGTGCTAACTTCGTACACAGCAATCCTTTTGCTTCCATACGATTCGCAATCTAAGGATTGTAAAGTATGACATAATTATTAATTTTTCAGTATGCATTAACAAAATCTAGGAAAATATTAATTAGTACAGAGGGAGAAACATAAAAATGCGGAAAAGCCAAAACCTAAGTAGTAACCGTGTCTAATTTGCTTAATTTCAGTATTTAATATTGCTTTAATTCAGTAATCAGATGAGATAGTGCTTTGAACATGATATAAAGGTTAAAGGGTACCAGTTTTTTTCCCAATAATATAAAAATAGATGGAATATATAGCTGTAAATCTTTTTTAGTGATGTATATCAAGGAAATTTAACGAAATATAAATCTTGAGAAATATCGATAATTATTTATTTATATACGATAATGATATTTTTTAACATAATACTATATAACATAATAATATATTAATTAATGTTAATATCTACAAAATCTGTTATTATCTACAAAAAAATATGAAAAAAGAAAATTTGCAATGAAATACACAAAAGTAAGGATAGAAAAGGAACAGAAAAAGGGCAAAGCAATATTGCTGTTCTGTTGTGAATTGAAAGCGTAAGCCTAAAAAAAAAGATAAATAATCGATAATGTTTTCATTATTGTTATATGTTTTTATTATTTTATCATACTCAATAATGATTGAATTAATTATTAATCATTAAATTAATTATATTATTCATTAATCATTATATTAATATTATATTAATCATTAATCATTAAATATTTTTATCTATTTTGCTCAACTTAAACTGCTTCTCCGGATATAGTTCCAGCGAAAAATGACTCGTCGATCGATGTCGAAACGACGTCAAATCAATGTCGGAAAGTTCAAATCGACATCAATTTGACATCGTTTCGACATAGATCGATGAGTCATTTCTCAATGGGGTAGGCACAACTTCTTTTGCAATTTTCGTATCCGATTTTAGTATTTTCCTATTGATTCTCCGTTCAAAATAAATCTATGTCATGTCTTTTCGTTGATTCTAAATTTTATTTTTCTTACATGTATGTCATCTATAATAATAATGTTTAAACTTAAGAATAAGAAAGGCCTTAGTATGTTCGTTATGTATTCACAATATGGCTTCAGTAGGAGGCAAGGTCAGGGATTAAACGCATAACTCCGAATTAAATGTAAAATTCCGGATAAAACGAACAAAATAAGCGTCTGCTTTTCGTCCGGGTAATAATCGAACTTTGATAATGCTGTTGTACCGTTTCGAGCATTTAAAAATAATCGTAATCTAAATATTACTTTTAAAAGATCGATTGGTTATAAATGGACGGAATGTCCGATAAACGGAGATATAAATATAAATCAAAGTAACCATAAAATAGGAATAAGGATATAAAGTCAGTCCTCAATCGTTCAACCTAATCGCAGCGGGAGCTATTTTTCTAAACGATTGTTTACTCCGCGGGGAACCCAATCATGGCATTTACGCGTGATCGCGAGGCGTAAACAAAAGCTATATCGCTCATTCTCAAGGCAGGCAGTGTGCGAGTATATTTTCGAGTGATTATCTACACATTGTAATAACGATCAGGAGTGAACTGGCATATCTCAGAACCCGGATGATTTCACAGAGTGCTATAATTCTAAACGAACACAGTAAATTCCAAAGAATAATCTCCAGATATAATTGCAACGCGAAATCGTTGCAGAATCTATGACGTAGCTACATCCAATTTAATTTTTGCGGTCGTCAAAATACTTAATTTTACATAACCGCTTGATGGAGTTGTGTTGTGTCTGAAGAGGTACCACAAATATACGAAATATAGTTCGCGAAAAATCAAATTTGATAATATGGATAACATGTTTGATATACGCGCCCGTATAGATGCAAAGAAGTATTGTAAAAAAATATACAAAATAATTATTTAGGAAAATCAGGTTCGATTTTTCTCTGAATTAATATTTTGCATATTAGTTTCATTTACGATATAACGGGGAAAGATTTTGAACAATTAAAAATATAGCAATAGTCGGCTAGACGATAAGAACGGGAATAATTTAAATCGAAAACGTTTGGATAAAAATATTTAATACATTTATCTTAAAATTCGGTACTAACTGATTCGGTTATTATCAAATTCGATAATTATCGATTGTCGATAATAACACGTATTTAAATCATATTTTTTCGAATATGAATTGATTTTTATCGATCCATTACTTCTTAAATACCAACGAATTATGCAAACATCCTCAATAAAATAATAGTCTTTTGTCATGTGTTTCGCGCACACTTACGCATAAAATAGAAAAAAGAAAGACAGAGAAATACGATGACATGAGCAGTAACGCTACAAATATTTTTCTTCTTTCTATTTAATGTGTTACACGTGGCAGATAATCTAGTCTTTCTGCAATAACGGGCTTTGCCGGTTATTTTTATTCGACAGGTCATGGCCGTATTTATGAACATATTAAGACTATTGACGGAACTGCCCGCCACCCCGGGAAATCAGCCGACATCTTTCAGAACGAGAGCTTGTACAGACGGATCCATCAACACATATCGCCGGTCTTCTCCCCCTCCTACGAATAGAAGGTTCAGCATCTCCGCACGAGGCAATTTACTGTAATCTTCAGATTTCTCTCTCAGAGAAGAGAGGAATCGCCATATATAATTTGTAACACTGTTTTATCATAATTTATTTTGCTAGAAATAGAGAAAATGCCATATTGCATAGTAATCGTTTTAATAAAACTGGTGGTTTAATAAAATCGGTTTAATAAAACTGTATTTATACAAATGAGTTACTTGCGTACTCTTTTATAATTTTAGTTCTTATTGATAGCAAAATATATCAACCGGTATTCTAATCATATATTTTTCGATTGATTTGCAATACAAATTTTTTTCAATGGTAACGTCGAACGGCACTATAGTTTAAAATTCGACGGTTTTAGATGTACTAAATTTTCTTTGAAAAAAAAAAAAACAGATAAAGAGAAAACAATAAATAATAAATATCTTACACTATTCGAAACTATCCGTGTCTTATCGCGAACACTAGAGCTTTTGGGTTTTCATCTTGTATCGCCGTTCTGCAGCGTGTCACCGTGTTGGAAGCAGCTTTTCCGACTATAAGAATTTATATAAAACAATATTATTCCTGTGCAATATTATAGATTAATTCAGAAGTCTTTTATAGTATATATCTTTTATTTGTCGGTGTATTTCTATTTGCAAAATGCTTTGTTTATAGCATAATAAATTGCATTATTTAGTTTATAAGTCCTTAAAGTAGGACCTACTAGAGAGACAGAAAACTGATCAGATAGTAACAGTCGCGGAGTTTAATTTAATTAAAACAGATCTCTGTCGTACGTCGATCAAATACTTTAGTGTAAAGTATCTCAACTTTTGTTTTTATTATCGTTTCCTTATACAACTTTTTTACACATATTCTTTAATAATCGTCTACGAAATTTTAATATCACAATATACTACGTATCGTCATATATTATATGTGTATCTGTGCTTTTGATTAAGAGGTTGAGTTTTGGTCTCTAGCAATAGATACGTTTTAGCAACAAGTTAATGGTTAGTACGAATGTTGAAATCTGGCAACACTAAAAGATTTAACATTTCTTTATGATATATGACAGTTTGTGCGCTATTGTTACTGATAGTTTCATTGTTTATACGCGTTTAAAATTGTACAAAATTGCGTTTTTTACATTCATTATTTCTTCTGCTTGATTTGAAAAATCGGCAACTAAAGCTCATGAAATATTTGTTATAACTTATGGCGACCAAGTTCCATCTTTTCAACTGTATTTCAACTGTAAATTTTGGTTTCAACGATTCAAAAGTGGTGATTTCGATTTGAGTGACAAAGAACGTATTGATCAACCAAAAATTTAAAAGATTCTAAATTGCAAGCATTATTGAATGAAAACACCGCTCAAACGGAGAAATAATTAGCTCAATAATTCAACGTCGATAAATCAACAATTTCTAAACGCCTACACGCCATGGGAAAAATTCAAACGAAAGACAAATGGGTTCCACATAAATTCAGTGAAGGCGCCATTGCAAATTGTTTAAATATCGTCATGTTTTTGCTTGCCAGACAGAACGAAGAGTTTTTGTGGCGAATTGTAACTGGATAAAAAGTGGATTTATTTTGATAATCGAAAGCGAAAAAAATTATGGATTGATCCAGGACAACCATCAACAGCGATACTAACGGAACATTCTCGATCATAAAGCAATGCTCTTATCTCATATGCTCATATTTGGTAGGATAAGTGTACTATGTAGTGTACTATGAGATTCTAAAACCGAATGAAACAGTTACGAGGGAGAGATACCAGCAACGATTGAATAAATTGAATGATGAATTGATGCAAAAAAAGCCAGCGATAGCCAGCAATAGACGCAACGTGATTCTTTTGCACGATAATACTCGTTCACATGTTGCTTCAATCGTTAAACAAATATTGTTAAAGCTCGAATAGGAAATCCTTCCATACCCAGTGTATTCTCCAGACTTAGCACCATCTGATTACCATTTATTCCAATCGATGCACCACGCTTTGGCAGATACACACTTCAATAATTACGAAAATGTGCAAAAATGGGTGTCTAATTGGATTGCTTCGAAAGATAGATCGTTCTATCGACGCGGAATCGTTATGTTGCTAGAAAGATGTGAAAAAGTCACAGCTAACAGAAAATATTTTTATTGATGTAAATTTAACTATTTCCTTAAAATAAAGATAAAAATATTGACGAAATAAGGCCAGAATTAATTCAACCTCCTAATTAAAAGAATAAATATAAAGTTTATTTTTCCTACGTAATGCATTTTATTTTTCATAAAATTAATCTCAATGCTCTTTATAAGATACTCAAAAAAATATGACGAGAAAAATTAAATATTAAGAAATAAAGTGTCATTAAATAAGTTTGGATCATAGAGAGCTATTTCGACATTAAAAAATTCTTTTTCATAAATGAAATCCTAAAATCAATATTTGCCTCTCTAGGGACGATATTATTTTCCTATTGAGAATATCCTTGAATAATACTCTTTAGTTTTTTTTAACCTAATAAAATTTATATTTATTACAATATTAACACGTATTTAATACTTATAAAAGAAGACTTTTGAATTAACCTAATAATCCTAACAAGTAAATTTGTATGCATATATTTGAAAACCTTACCCCTAAGTCTTGCTGCATGTTGTACACCAATATTTAATTCTTTTAAGCTGGCTGCGAGCTCCCGATGACTGTTAAGTCGAATCTCGTGTTCACGGATCAGATCACCATTAATATTCTTTAATTGACTTAGTCTTTTGCGCATGTCTTCGACATTTTCGAGAATTCTAGCATCTTCCAGGCGAATCACAATATTTTTTAGAAGAGTCGCACTGCCTGCAGCTTCCGCTTGAAGTCGCGCGTCAACTTCCTTTAAGCCTGAATACATCACAATAATATCGTAACATTGAAAATTCAACAAGAATTAATGTTAATTTAATTTTATACAGGATGTCCCATTTTATAAAACATACCTCGATAATTCTTCAAGCATTTTCAGCAAAAATGTTTCGGATAAAAGTTGTAGGGATCACTGATCGGCGAGAGCCATCGACCAGCGATCTTGAACTTGACCTTGAAGTCGATTTTCAAGGACAGGTCAAGGTCAACTTAATTTTTTTAAATGGAAATCGCCATTTTTTAATATATCATCTTTTTCTACCAATTAATTTGAACAACTGTCTGAAACATTTTTTTATTTATCTAACATGTTTTGAGATATTTAAAGAAAACTTGATGACTTTTCAATACTTAACTTACGATATCTCGCTAACTATTTGTCGGAAGAAAAAATGGTACCAGACTTTTTTACTCTATTTGGTCTCAAGAACATATTGTTACAATAGTTCCCTAACTTTTGTTAACTTATTGACTTTTGGAAATTTCAAAATCAAATTAACAAAAGTCAGGGTGCTATTGTAACAATATATTCTTGAGACAAAGTAGAATAAAAAAGTTTAATTGCATTTTTGCTTCCGATAAATAGTTGGCGAGACATCGTAAGTTAAATATTGAAAAATTGTTCCGAGTTTTCCTTAAATATCTCAAAAAATATTAGGCAAATAAAAAATGTTTCAGACAAAAGTTATTAAAATTAATTGATAGGAAAAGATGATATAATAAAAAAATGAAGGTTTTCATTTAAAAAAATTAAGTTGACCTTGACCTGACCTTGAAAATCGACTTCAAGGTCGCCGGTCGATAGCCCCCAGTGACCCCTATAACTTTTGTCCGAGACATTTTTGCTAAAAATGCTTCGTTGAAGAATTATCGAGATGCGTTTTTCAAAATGTGATATCCTGTATAGCTGAGTATCTCAGATATTTTGATAACCAAGTTTTTCATTAGATTATCTGAGGATCCAAGTATTCTCCAAATTATTCAAATACTCGATGATTCGATTATTTCCCTGACAACACACGATTTCCTAGAAATGTCCTGAGAATATTCCGTTGAGACGTTCTCAGAACGTCTTCAGAACGTCCTCTGTGTTGTTAGGGTTATTCTTATTACTATTTCTTCTTATTCATTTTTCAAGTCATGTCATGCATTTTATATCAAGATAAGTCAAAAAAAGGATAAATTATAAAATATTTAGTTTTCTCTCTCACATATACACTGCTCAAAAGAATTATGACATAGATAATTTATTGCCGAAAATTGACCAACTTTGATTGGCGATTATTTCACGAAAAATTATTGTAGATTAACGATTTTTTTTCAAAATGAAACTTGAAGTCTCTATTTTAAGAATGTATCTATTTTTTGTATGCGATGCACCGCTACCTCTATAACCCCTGACATCTGAGGGCATGTTTGGTATATTGAAAATTGCAAAGTTTGACGGAGTGCACGGACGTGGATAATTTTTTTTCGGGGACGCCGTTTGCATCATCATAAAGTTCAAATCTTTCCCTTCAATTTGAAAAAAATGAAGTCGCTACAATTTTTTTTCGCAAAGTTACAGCCCCTCAGAAATAATGATATTTTTGAAGGGCTGTAACTTTGCGAAAAAAAAGTTGTAGGGACCCCTTCTTTTTTTCTTCTTTTTTCAAATTGAAGGGGAAGATTTGAACTTTATGATGCAAACGGCGTCCCTGAAAAACAATTGTCCATGTGCGTGCATTCCGTCAAAATTTGCAATTTTCAATATACCAAACATGCCCTCAGATGTCAGGGGTTACAGAGGTAGCGGTGCATCGCATGCAAAAGATAGAGATACATTCTTAAAATAGAGACTTCAAGCTTCATTTTGAAAAAAAAATCATTAGTCTACAATAATATTTCGCGAAGTAATCGCCAGTCAAAGTTGGTCAATTTTCGGCAATAAATTATCTATGCCATAATTCTTTTGAGCAGTGTACATACATATTTCAGAATATGTTAAAATAAAATTAACAAAAGTGACTAATTTTTTGTTGATTTTATTTTAAATAGTACGTGTATGTGTGTGTATGTGCGCGCGTATGTGTGCATATGAATCAAAGCAAATGTATTTACATAAAAAAATATAATTTTTTAAAACGATTTTTTCTTGATTCGATGTACTTGGATAATATCTGCGAGTTTGGGCACTCAAATATAAAATACCAGATTATATTGGCAGCAATAAAAATTACCCTTAACACGCTCCAACGCATCCAGCATTTTACTCTCTTCCGCCGGGAATGTCGCTTCAGAATTCAATTCCCTGACGCCCAGATACATTGCGAGAGACTGAATGATGTCGCCGGCGAACGTCGAGTCGTCTGTCTGGATGGTCACCTTCCCGGTGGCGTTTGATTTGAAACAGTGCACTTTGTCGTCGCGCATGCCACGCAGCCATATTTCGATGCAGCCGGCATTCGAACCGCTCTCTGCGACCTCCAGTTCCTCACCCAGGATAAGACTCTGATTCAACCAAATGGCGATACGCTGCGGTCTTTCGGCAACCTACAGCTTACAAATATTTTGCGATACTAATGTAGTGTATTGAGTTTCCTCTGGATATCATTTTGACAATGAGTCAAAACTCGAAACGTATTGACTTACGTCCGCTACGACGCCATTATTCAATAATTCTTCTGGGATTTGTTGCGGTCTCGGGATAAATTCGTACATACAGAATCTCGGTAATTGTCGTGTTATTTCGAAGACCTGTCGAATATTACAGAATAATAAAAAATTTGAAGTACGCATTGCAGAATTAAACAACGGCGCGGACGGTAGAAACAGGAATGATTTACGGATCCTGTTTGTCGGTCATGGTTATAATGACGCTAGAAACAAAAAAGAATATATGCCCAAAATTCTTCTATAAAGTATATTAAAAGAAAAATATATGTCTATAAATACACATACATAAAATGACACTTGCAATTAACTGAGCAGATTTATAAAATACTTAAAAAATTTTTTTTATTTGAATAATCAATAAAGATAAAATCGACGTAGTATTAAATTAAACAATTAAAAAATAGTTAAAATATTAATCAAATGTTACGTTCATTGTAGAACTATTTGTACTCGTGGAATAAAAGAAGATCAAAATTTGCCAAATAATGTTATTAGAGTAAAAAATTTTTGGAACACTTTATAAATCTATTCAATCTCGATTATCAGTTTATTAACATATATTAACATATATTAACATGTATTTTCTTATTTCTAATGTCATTGAAAATGAAAATGACGGCGAAGAATCAATGACGTGTATAACTAGACCAAGCATTCGATCAGCTATAAACGAGGAGGGTGAAGCCGGAAGCTGGCAGTTTACGACAGAATGAGAACGTTGCACGGCATCAAAATCTTTCTCACTCTATCCTATAGAATACTATAGACTGTCAAAAGCAATATGGCGCGGTACGAACCACATAAGTTATGTGAATATTGAGTGCAAAGATATACATTGAGCAGTTTTCGCTATTGTATTATTCTGATACTTATTTTTCTAATATATATTTCATATACTTAATATTTACACGATTTAATGCAAATATACACATTCAACATCCACATTATTCACGTCATTCGTCGTTTGACAACTGTAGAATAGAGTGAGAAAGTACGAGGATAGTCCCAAAAGTACCTGACCTAACAAAGAAAACACAAAAAATTTGGGAAAAAATATCTTTGTTTCTCTACATAGTCTCCTTTTAGCTAAATACACTTTTCCCAACGATGTTCAATAGCTTCGATACCCTGTTTATAGTGGGAATCGTCGAGCTCCTCAAAATAGCCATCAAGCCACCTTGGTCCATTGTTTTGACTGTTCCTTCGTCTCAGGTGTAAAATGATGGACCCATGTTTCACCCATGGTTATGAATCGACGCAAAAACTCGGCTTTATTGCTGCGAAACTTCGCCAAACACTCGATTGAAACATCCTCACGACGCTGTTTTTGTTCCAATCGCGGCATCCATCTTGCGCACAGCTTTCTCATGTCCAAATTTCCAGTCAATATACGATGTACAGCACTTTTTGAAATGCCTACCATGTCTGCTAACTCGCGTACTTTCAGTCGACGGTCATCCAATACCATTTTGTGGATTTTCTTCACCATTTCTGGCGTGGTCACCTCATTTGGTCGACCACTGCGATATTCGTCTTGGCAGCTCGTACGGCCTCGTTTAAACTCTGCCACCCAATATTTTACTGTTGTAAACGAAGAAGCAGACTCCCCCAGAGTAGAATCTAGCTCCGTTTTGATATTGGTTGGACTGAGGCCTTTCAAATGAAAGTATTGTATCACATAACGATGACCAATTTTTTCCATGTTTACAAATTCACTGAGAGCGTTCATTATTGATGGCTGCCAAACAAATACTAAACAATGTAGCGTCGTCAAACTTAAGCTTTATAAGGTTGGTACTTTCTACTATAGTCATTCTTTTCAAACAACAACCGCTATCTATACGTCAGGTCAGGTACTTCTGGGACTACCCTCGTATTAATCACGTAAGTTTGACAGTAAACAACTTTAGGAAAATAGTATATATATCATGTCAAAATATTCATCACCAAAATATATGATATCGATAACTCTACATATTATGTAATTATTAATTATTTATGCTTATAATATATATTTAATTTGCTATATATATATTTAATTTGCTAATGCAGATATATATATATATATATTTGCATTCAATGTTCACATGATTTACGTAGTCATACATATTACTTTTGACAGTCTATAGGATAGAGTGAGAGAGGTTTGATGTCATGCAACATTCTCACTCTGTCGTAAACTGCCAACTTCCGGCTTCATCTCCCTCGAGGGAATGTTTGGTCTAGTTATATACGTCGTTGCAAAGAACCTTATGGGCTAGAACCTTATCAGAAACCTCACAAGCTTCTACGAATATTTATTGCAGAATTAAGCCAACGAAATATCATCGAATACCTGCAACAAATCGGCTCCAGGAGGTCCGACGTACACTTTCACGTGAATGTCTACAGGATCATTTTTAACAGGGTAAAGCGCGATCTCCAATTCGCCCTGTGGGCGATTGGGATGCGTCACCAATGTTTCGCCCTCGAAAACACCTTCAGCGAATACTATAGCGCAATGAACCTGGATGAAACTATCATTAGGCATTTGCAAAAAATCTCATGTTTTTAATTATAAATTTTAACTATAAATACAACGCATTACCAAAAGTCCAGGTCCAGCAGCAAGAGCAATGCGGGCCGCGCCTCTTTTCGTTAGCAAGCTGATCGCCAGTCTGGAGCCATGATACATATTGGAACCCATCGCGATTCTTTGACGTAATTCCATTTGGAGCGCTTGCTTCTTGGCCAATAATTCACGTACTACCTCGCCAGGCTCTGAAGCCTGCATTGCGGAGCCAGCACTGTATCCACGTACTGGAAAGTAACGCAGCAAGTAAGAGAATTAAACTTGAATACACAGGGTGTCCGGGATCTTTTGGAAACAAAAAATTATGAAGATTAATCAGATCAAACTGAGAAGAAACGTCAAGTACTATTTTGCAAAAATTGCAATAGTTATTGCAAACGTTATTAATGATTAAAAATTACATCTAAAAGTTCTTTTATTTGATAACTTAAAAATTTCTTATATGAAAAATGGTAAAGGACTTTTTTGTTTTTTATTTGTGACTATTGCGATTTTTGCAAAATGGTACATGATATTTCTTCTCAGTTTGATCTGATTAATTTTTACAATTTTTCATTTCAAAAGGATCATCATGTGTAACATGATGTTACTCTTAACTGCAAATATATAATGTGACAATTTATATACACGTATCATCAATCATGAAGGTCGATCTGACAAATCGTCGTCCTTTTTTTTCTATGTTATCTCATTTCCATTGTGTTTATCGTCAGTTTAGTTATAGGTGTAATAAAAGCTTAATAACAAAGTAACTTCGAGGTCAGAATGATTATTTGAAATGTGTTTAAAATGCAAATAAAATTTATCAGTCACGTTTGTCGAACGCGAATCGTGAATAAACATGATGTAGCGGGATATATATTATGCAGGGGACGTCACTAGAGTTCGAACATAAAAATGATCGAAAAAGTCGTTTATTACAAAAAAATATAAAAATACAAAGAAATGCTAGACCAAACTAAGAAAAAAATCAACTACTATTTTGCAAAAATTACAATAGTTATCAAGTTATTAATTATTGAAAATGACCATGTCTAGAGGCTCTTTTAATTAATAATTTGAAAATTTGCATATTTATTTGCAAAATGATAAAGGACTTTTTTGCTCGAAGTTACCTAATTTACAATTATATGACAGCTATTGCGCCTAGCGATATGATATATACATATAAGTATACTGAACTTTAAATCCTGAATTTTGAGCTTGTCGCTAGGCACAATAGCTGTCATATAACTGTAGATTTTGCAAATAAATAGCAGCAAGTATGCAAATTTTCAGTATGCAAGTTTTCCTTAAATATCTCAAAATATATTAAGCAAATAAAAAACTGTTTCAGACAAAAGTTGTTTAAATTAATTGGTAGAAAAAGATGATATAATAAAAAACCTGGGATTTCCATTTAAGAAAATTGATAATCAGTGAATATCTCGAAAGTGGCGCCATCTATAAACAAAATGCTATCGCTGTCCTATGTCCCTCTTTAAGCTAAACAACTTTTGTCTTAAGCAGTTTTCGATTTAACGCAGTGTTTCTAAGATATTTGAATAGGTACTTTGAAATGGGACACCCTGTATGTAATGAATTCAGTAAAAACTTCACATTAATAAACATGACCGATCTTACAATTCCATCGCTTGCGTCATAGTAGTTACGTCACATACTATAAAAATAGATACAAACTGCTCATAAATAAAAGTTTAATAACAAGTTACGTCGAAGTAAGAATTGTTATTTGAAGTAAAAAGCCACGTTGTCAGTCATTTTTGTCGAACGCAAATCGTAAATGTGATATGGAGGAGTACATGTTACATGTAGCAACAGTATATAGCAACAGTACAGGAGGTGGTATCATAAGAGTTTGAGTAGTTCAGTCCGTTCCATTGTTTCACGACATAACTACAAGTTTGTATGTATATATTGTTATGTTTAAAATTTCCTTCAATTATTATATTCCTTAAATTATTCTATCAATTAATATTTTTAATTCTTTAACATTAATTCTTTCAATTAATATATTTTTCATATTTCTTTGCTTATTTGTTTACTGTTCAATTCTATTCATTTTGTTACAGTATTGTAAGAAAATATTTCTTAATCGTTTATAATATTATATCATCTTTGTGGAACAGCAGCATAATATATATATCAAAAAATTTTGTCTGTATATTACAATGTTATTTTGTTTGTATATCACAATGTTATTTTGTTGAATTGGTTATCTGTTGATGCACATGTTTCACAAAGTTTATGGATTCACATTGATAAAAACGCATTTTTTTGCTGGGTATCTTTTTATACATGTTTAATATGCTTTTGCTTCAAATTTAGTACCTTTTTATTGTAAAGTTACATGTCCACAATAGCCTTATGCATCTTGCAGTTATCTCCAATGTAATTTGTATATCTTACGTCTTACTATTCAATGGATTGAACATTTTCTTTACTGCCTCAATTTCTATTCCTCCTGCTGAACCATAATTGGCTAAGCATTTTGCCTCGTTATCCTCAATCCATATTCCAAACTATATCTAACTATCTATCTAACTACCTATCTACATGTATGTCAAACTATCATTCATGCGTTTTTTTGCACATTTGCAAACGAATTGAATTTGGAAATTGCATTTGATAATGAAATCAATAACCTTGCTGATATATTTGCCAGTCAACGTTGTCATTCCAAATAAAGAGTTAAAAAACCTTTTCTCTTCCATGAGCCGTAACATGAGACTATCAAATTCATCAACAGTCTATTATGCAAAGAATTCGCTTCTTTTTCTTCTTCAACTGCCCTTTTCGTCAATAAATTAAAAACATTATATACGTAGTGTGCAGAGTTTGCAAGGCAGAATTATAAGCATTGATTGATTATCCTTAGCACAGATCCATGAATCCACAGAAAAAATTCAAATCTTCTTTCAAGATACTTAACAATCTCATTACCATGACAAATCGGTGATTAAAACAAAGGTTTGGTTATTGGTTTGATTGATTCTTGGGCATGAATCTATGATTTTCACGCCGCAAATGCAAATGATCGCGAAGATCATGCAAGTGAATTTTGAAACCAAGGTCGCAATGTCCACTTTCACCAAACTATACATCCTTCTTGCACTCTTAACACATTACCATCTGCGAAATTACCAGAAAAATTTACGAAGCGATAGCCGTGAAAAGCGGCAATGCTAAACGCATCTTCGCTCAAATACATTTCTATTGCTAACGTTCTCACAAACTCTGTTTTATCCTCGATGGTGTTCTAGTTATATTTTGTATCTTCTTGATCCATCTATCTTTAGATTACGCATCCGTACGGGCTGAGATTCGAACAACCATTGAACGACAAATGACAAGATGTCTTCTAAACTTCGTGCATGCACCTAGCTACTTCGAATACGTTATTGCATATTAAAACCAGTTTCAGTATTGACAAATTTTCCTGAGCTTTTTTATTTTTCTAAGGTTCGTATGTACGTTCCTACAGCTATTATGCAAAACTTATAACGAAACTTTGAAAGGTCTGGCGAATGCTCTGATTTTAATCTATGTGTACGTTGCTTTGAACAATAGGCTGTAACTTCCGTAATTTTTCGAATTTTTCGATGCAAATTTAAGAATAGATTTTTAAAAGTATATATTTTCAAAACATGCAAAAAACTGAATTTGTTGACCTTAGAGGGAAGACTATTTCCTTAATACTTTTGAAAAATCAAATATATTCTTTAACCTCTTGTTGTATGTTTTATTTTTAATGAATATATTCACAATAATTTTATGAAATACTAAACTATTATACTAAACTATTATACATTGTAGGAAAAAAATAATGTAATAAATAGCCATAGTAAGGTAAGTTACTATTGAAAAGTAATACGTTACGTAAAACATTTTGTTAATTTGAGAATTTTGAAATTTCCAAAGGTTTATAAGTGAACAAAAGTTAGGGCTATTATAACGATATATGTATTTTTGAGATTAAATAAAGTAAAAAAGTCTAGTACTATTTTTTTTTTCGACAAATAGCGAGATATTGTAAGTTCAATATTGAAAAAGTTACCAAGTTTTCCTTAAATATCTCAAAAAATATTAAACAATAAAATTCCTAACAATAAAACAATAAAACAATAAAACAATAAAATTGCCTTTCAGGCAAAAGTTGTTAAAATTAACTGATAGGAAAAGATGATATAATAAAAAATTGGGATTTGCATTTAAGAAAATTAGTGATCAGTGAATATTTCGAAAGTAGCGCCATCTGTAAACAAAATGCTATCGCTATCTTATATCCCCCTTCGAACCAAACTACTTTTGTCTCAAACATTTTTCGATCTAACGCAGTTTCTGAGATATTTGAGTAGATCTTTTAAAAAGGGGCACCATGCATATATTCTATATCGTGTTATTACTACTGTTATTAATGAAAAAAATTGTTACTAAGTCGTCACTGAGAAAAAGTTACTCGTGACAGTAACAGCAAAGTAAGTAACGTGTTATTTCCCAACTTTGTCTTTAATATTATCCAATTTATTTTATTGTATTATACATAGTGTTTCAGAAGGAATTGTAAATATTTTAGGAGAATATGGACTATTTCGAATAAAAAAGTTCATATAAACATGTGTCCAATTTTCAATAGGTGTGGTGATACGACTGTTTGAATGTTACTTATAAAAAGCCGCACAAAAGGTATTAAGGAAACATATAATATTTATTTATTGCATTTATTGATGATTTTGAAAAATTTTGAAAAATGGCACATGAATAATTTGCAACAGTTCAAAGTAATTATTAAAAAATTCTACCACAATTCACTTCTGTACATTTTTCAACTCTCTTGGCAATAGTATGTGTAGCTCTTCTGAGGTCTTAGCGTTCTTTTATGAGAGCAGCATTTGTTGCTCTCATAAATAATGTGAACCATCAATTCGTTTTTTATATTTATTTCATTTATATAGACTTCATTTTTCAGTCACTCCCACAGGTAATAATATAAAGAAGTAAGGTCTAGTAATTTCGGTGGCCAATGAACGTGACCTCCACGAGTCTTTAAACGACGAGTCCTCAGTGGAATTTTTCAACAATTACTTTAAACTGTTGCGAATTATTCATGTTTTATATCATTTAAATAAATGCAATCAATAAATCATTTGTTTTTGCTTAATACCTTTTGTAAGATTCTTTTATTAACATTCAAACAGCTGTATCTCCACACCCATTGAAAATTGAATACATATAGGAATTCATGTAGTTTACATGAACTATTTTACTCGAAATAATTTGTACTACCACCTAGAATATCTACAATTCTTCTTGAAACACCCTGCATAATTGTATATATATGTTGCACAAAATGGATATCGCATTTTCCAATAGCATTATATGCAATATTGGTTTACTTGGTAAATAAATTAAAATCAAAATGATAATCACTGTTATATCTTATAGCAACAAAAGCAATAGTCTCTGTTAATAATCTCTAAGATTATTATTAAATTCATACCTTCACCATTAATGGAAACCACTACCAAATCAGGTTTACCCGTTCTTCGATAATCGGCTTCTACTATACCCGCTACACCAAAAGACAATTGTATTTTAAATATGACTTCGCCGGTATTATATATTCTTGTGTCCACTTTTCCAGTACTCCAACCGGTGATGAGTTCTGGTACTCCATCGCCGTTAATATCGAAAGTTCCTATAGACACAACTTTGTGCTTCGACTGTAAAACAGATTTCAAAAATCCAATTGTTTCAAATCAAATCCCAAAGTGTTAGCAATATGCTAACAGACAGATTGGCAGCAGAAATTGAATAAGATTTGGGATATGTTTTATTTAAATATTTAAATGGTCTTAGAAAGATAAATCTTGTTCAGTCTCTACTGTAAATCCGTCAGCAAACTACTGATAAAATTTGCAGCAAATATTCTAAAATACAAAGTCTATTTTTGCAGATTTGGCTATCTATTAGATCGTTAAATATGAAATGTCCGATTTCCTTAAGGGGGAACACCACTGTGACGGGCCCAAAAAGGTACCTTTTCACGAATATTTTTTAACATTTAATGAATTATTTAAGGATTGAGGAAAGAATATGTTATTAAGAACACTTTGAAGTAATTTTATACAAATTTTTATTAAAAAATAATAAAAATTGACAAAGATGTATACAACAAAATGCCGGTCCGTAAAAAATTCTGCTTTCAACGGTGGAATCGATATCTCTAGCATAAAAAAAAATCAAATATTTTCTTAATCTGCATAAATGTAGTTTTCACGAAGTGTAACCGTTTTTTTTTTAATTAATTTTTTTCAAAATAGCGGCATGTTAAAAAAACCTCGACTTTTCCCAAATTTTTTCTTCACTCAAAGGGTTTTAAAAAATAGTAATTTTCAAATTAAAAAAACGGCTACGCTTAACGTTAGCCACTGTGATTACAAAAATTTTCGATAAAAAATGTTTACGATCGGACTATTAGTGTCCGAGTTATCGATAATATCAGTTCAGAAAAAGTCGTTTCGAGAAAAACGCGATTGAAAGTACATGTTTTGTTCATAAAAAATAAAAACTTTTTACTTATTAAATTTCATGAATTCCGTGCTCATAAGATTCTCCCCTATCATCATTCTTGCAGTTTTTCAATTTTTATGGCTATTATTGTTAGCGCGTCTCTCGGCGGTGCGCACATGGCTCTCATTCCGCTTAGTACAATAGGCGTG
Source organism: Harpegnathos saltator (assembly GCF_003227715.2). Classification (NCBI taxonomy): domain Eukaryota; kingdom Metazoa; phylum Arthropoda; class Insecta; order Hymenoptera; family Formicidae; genus Harpegnathos; species Harpegnathos saltator. The sequence continues at coordinate 1,287,857 of NW_020230412.1, forward strand.
TAGAGTCAATCCAATTTCAATGCCAAGTAGCTCTAGTATTTTCAATGTTGCCCGTGTATCCTCGTTAAAGATTATTATTGAAACAAGGTAATTTCGACAACGATAGCATAGCTTGGATTTGATTTTAGTGCTAGTTGCCACGCTAATGAATTGAAACATTCATTATTGTTTTGTGTAAATCTATCGGCGTATCTCTTCAATAATTCTTCCTTCGATTTCGTCTTCATAAATAGCAAGAATGGCTTCAGCAACATCTTCAGGAAGTGGTGGTTTATTGACGAATATATTATGTATGTTTGATACTAATTGACATTAAATTTTGACCGTTAGAAGGTTCTAGCAAGATTTTTGTTGCATTATAAGTCATTATAAGTCAACATAAAGGGAATTTGACAAAAGAGAGGAGACTGAAATTCCCCCGAACAAAACAGGTACTCAACCTGTACGGTCAGCTGGGACCGGCTGTACTACCTGCTCCCACTTAAAAAGCTATAACTTCATCATTTTTGCGAATTTTGACATAAAAATTTGTAGACATATTCTTGAAAGTATGTACTTTAAATGTACTTTAAATGTACTTTAAATGTACTTAAATGTACTTTAAAAAGATGCCATAAGAAAAAAATCGATTTTTTTGACCTTTCATAGTGATGTTCCCCCTTAAGTTACTAAGTTCGATAGTCGATATCTCAGACATTTCATTTTTATAGATCTTGGTTTTTTTGTTGTGAAGGTACATCATCACTTTCAAACACATGTTTTGGTTTATAATTATCTTTCGAGTTGTCTTTATTACAACAATTTTTGTATAACCATGGGTAAGTCAAAAGTTCGTGTTATTTTCGAATATGAGTTTTGTCGTGAAACCAATGCAACGCAGACAACTCGAAATATCAATGAAGTGTTTGGTGAAGATGGGGCTAATGAACATACAGTACGCCGATAGTTCGAGAAGTTTCGTTCTAGCGATTTTAATCTTGAAAATGAGTTACGTGGGAGACCTAAAACTGAAGTGGATAATGAAAGCTGAAAACTATAAACTGTAAACTGAAAACTGGAAGCGGATATATCTCAAACTACAAATTAGCAATAAGGTTTAATTCCAACTTACTATTCCAACAATATTGAATCCTACAATATTGGATCATTTGAAACAAATCAGCAAGGTAAAGAAGTTAAAGAGTTCTATATGAATTAAACGAGCGTCAGAAGAGAAATCGTCTATAAGCTTGCCTTTCTTTATTATCACGATATAAAGGCGAACCATTTTTACATCGTATTGTTATGTGTGATGAAAAATGGATTCTTTTTGACATTCGCAAGCGTTTGGCACAATTGTTGGATACAGATGAAATACCAAAACATAGTCCGAAACCGAATATTCACAAAAGAAAGCTAATGATGTCTGTTTGGTGGTCCAGCGCTGATATTATTCACTATAGCTTCATGAAACTTAGTCAATCAATTACAGCGCATGTCCATTGCAACTGGACGAAATGATGAGGATGCTTGCAATTAAGCAGCCGAGATTGGTCAGTAAAGACAGGCCAATCCTCTTGCAAGACAACGCTCGACCACATGTCGCACAAACAATGTTGTTCAAATTACAGGAGCTAGACTTGGAAACTTTCTGTCACCCATCAAGGTATTTACCAGACCTTATACGTACTGACTACCATTTCTTCCAGGCACTGGACCACTTCTTGCAACGAAAAATATTCAATTTTCAACAAGCTGTGGAGACGCTTTCAACGCTTTTCGCGATTTCATCGTCACCCGTTTCTCAGGCTTTTTCGCTGCTGTTATAAATAAGCTACCGTTAAGATAGCAGAATTGTGTTGATAATTTAAGTGCATACTTTGATTAATTATACTATTTCTAGTTTGAGATATAATAAACCAAACTTTTAATTCGAAATCAAACTTTTCATATTTAATGACCTAATAGGATATCTGCATATATAGTTGCGGAATGTTAGTAGAAAATTATTGGAGGATTAGAAATTGAAAATAAAAGAAAGAATTACAAACAAAAAAATTTAATAATAATAAAGTGATGAAATATGGATACGAAAGATGAATATGACTTGCACTTGCGTCGATGATATGCAATATGGTACGCGATACGAAATATGGTTGCTTAAATGATTTACTTCAGTTATTCATAGAAGCATTATATTGGAAAGAATTGATCCATAATGGACGTGCGAATAGCATCGAGTAGAAATGTCAAATTAAAATTTACATGCACGATTTTGAGATATAAGTGAAATTTGACCTTAACTCGCCATAATCTTTGTCCTGCTTCATAGACACCAATAGTGCCATTTTCAACCGCATAAGCAAACTGCCTGTTCGGTAGATCGGTCAGAGCGACGATCGCCGCTGTTTCTTTAGTCTCCCAAAGCATCACATCCTCCTTTTGTACTTTGATTTCATAATCTGTCGTACCAGTCAGTAACTACGAAGTTAAAGCATTAGCTCGCAGGTAGACCTTCAAAATACTACCCAAGGGAGATGCATACATGCAATAACGCGTATAATAACATTCACCTCATTTTCTCCGTCGCCATCGAAATCAAATACTGCTAATGAAGTGACAATGCCTCCCATTACCGTCCAAAATATTTCCGTTCCTTGCACATCTAAAATTGTCACCGAACAATTGCCACCTACTACGACAACCTGATGCGGTAACCAGCCAACTTTAGCGATAATCATGCAATTAGCGCCGTCGGACATCTGAAATAATTAGAATCAGAAAAGAGAGCTTGCTATATTGCATACTTTCAAGCTACGGTTAATACCTCTTTGTAAAAGACATCAGCGTTGTCTTCAATGTGATAAGCAAGCACATGAGTAATGGTCCCGACCAAAAGAATGTCCCTCTCATCTTCCCCAAGACGGCCGGTACATATTGACTTCACCTAAGTGTAATTCTTCGTGAATAAAAGATACAAAAGGGAAATATAAACTAATGTTGTCGACTAATTGCAAACGATTATAGAGACCAACATAATAGTCCTAGCACACGTTATATTAAGAGCACCTCATCATGTAATCAAGTAATCAAGTATTCTTAAAAATTGATCACATTTAAAAGTCTTAAACTTTAGACATAGATAAAAATTTTATGTTTTAATAAATGATATAATAAATTGAACGCTCCACTCATAAATATAATACAAAGAAAATGTTATTAACATATTACACACAAATCAAGCAAAGAAACTGATAAAAGTTTTTTGTAAATACTTGATTATAAATACCGCTAATATTAAGTCACGATCGCTATAGTCTTCGAAATACACTAACGAGAAGTAATCACGGACTTGCCGAATTGGAGAACCTCAGGTTATATTTCTCCATATGTTTACTCAATCATCACTTTAGTTTAAGGCAATCTTCTAAATTATTGTTTATGGGTATTCTTAATAACATAATACAAATTATAACAATAATAAAATAACGCAACACAAGTTATATTTTTTACAACTTTCAATGAAAAAATATATATTTTATGTATTAGAGTATAACTTCATGTGTGAAAACTACTGTGTTGATCTGTGCATACATCTTTCGTGAAACTGAATAACTCATGAAATTTTAATTCTGACAAATTCAGACCTCGGTACCGATTTGAAGCTCCGCCAGCTCTCCACTCCACGATAATCTCTTATTGGATTGTTTATCGTCGGAGAAATTAATCTGCGGTTGTCTGTGGGGACTGTGCACCAAAATTGTACCGCCAGGCGTGGCAGCCGCGAGACATGCGTGAGACCCATCGAATTTTCCACTCACAACGAGACCCGCTTTTATGTGTTTCTGTATGTTTAACGAAAACTCTGCCATTCTGCTAGGTTACTACAGTAAGCTTTCACTAATGTTGTGCCACTACCACTGGCATGGTGATGGATTATTGATTTTCTACAGCTATAATACCATGTATTGTCATTTCGTCATATATAGAGTAAGTCTATTCAACGTGTTTAAAAGTGAACAATTTTAAAATGGGAAGAAATTAAATTAAACAACTAAATTTTTATCGATACGATAGATACAGTTTATGCTTGCGTCGAAAAATGCGATTACTCAAGTGATTTACATAAACTATTTATTTAGATTGTTTATTTTATCAGAAGTGTAATTATCATAGCAATACTTATAATTATTATTAATAATATTATTATATCACTATCTGATTATGAAATTATACTATAAATTTTGACAACTTCCATAAGATCACCCTTTGACATTGGGACATAATGCACATGCAGGTACAATGAAATTATTTCTATTAGCAAATCATTGTCTTTGTGCACTTGCCCCTGCACCAGCTTCTGGATTCGTTGCAGATGACAGAAGTAGAAAGATCAACGCTGGTACAATATATAGCCACTAAAAAGAAAAAAAGAAAAACATGGATATTTTGTTAATACATATTGTAATAGGTATTAATAGCTATTTATAATATAATTATAATTATAGTTATATAGTTATATAGCTATGTTAGTTACTATAAAATTATCAATTAAATAAAATTTATTTAATCTGGCAATCACTCGATATATAAACTATGTATAAATAAACCAATGGGAAAGTACTTACATATTTTGCAAGAAATGAACGATTATCTTTGGTCTCTCCTCTCTCTCTGGCTTCTCGTTCTCGTTCAAGCTTCTGAATGTACGTAGCTGTATCTGGAACTGGACCACCATCTGGATATCTGACTATGACATTGGTGGTCCACATATTTGTAAAAGGATTATCAAATATACAAGGACCTGAAGATGATATGCTCACAGCCACTGGCTCAGCTGCACTGTCCAACCATATCGTTATAATGTCTTCTAAATCGGAACCAAGCAGGTAGCACTATAAATTAAGTAGTATAATATATATCTGTATGTTATGAAGGCTAATATATTATTGAGCAAAATAAACGTCTAAGAACCATCTGAGCTCTATTGACAATCCTGAGCCAAAAGCTCGTTTTCAGAAATTTATCTATCCAATGTGTATTACCGCTGGGACAGACGTGAGGAATGTGATCTCACTCCCGGAAGAGGTTCGCGCTAATGCCTTCAGTCTGTACTTGCCGTCGTTCTTGGCAAGAGTTTTTAATGCGTTTATCTCAGCGGGCAACAGGCCATTCTGTCCGACAACGGACGCGCCACTACGCACGCTGGACACGGTGATGTTGCCGCGCTCCGTAAACATGGCTATCGGATCATCATTGAACGCATGCCATAACCTCAATTGCAGCCAGCCGTCGTAGTCGAGCTCGCTCTGCAATTTGATTTTCGTGAGTACCAATGCGACATGCACGTACATTCAAGTTGTTGGAGTAATCTCGATAATTATCGCGATTACATCAATCCAACAGAATACTAACCCCGTGAACAAATGAAAACACACAGAGCAGCGTGCTGACGACGAAATGCGACAGATACATTTTACTGCGACACGTGATAACGAGAGTAATGCCAAGGGTAATTACGATGTCATCGACATAAGGCCACGTCTCATCGTACGATACTAATTATCGAGTTGGCGTTATTTGCTGTCGTGCTCATGCTAAATCGCAGACACACAACTTCACAACGCTGACTGACAGACGCACGACTTCAACAAGGTGACTGAGGTGACGTTGACATAAAGCGACTCCTAAGACCACCTACGTCCTACTAGAGAGGAACGTGAGAGCGGCCAACACGGTGTTTTCGACGACACCGACTTTCCGCACTGGGAAAGGGCGCCATCTGTATCCATTTTGAGAGGGGAACTACGATGCTACATCCACTTTCAGGTTTCGGCGGTAAAATCTGTATGTGGTGGCAGTCCGTGCTACATCCATTTTTAGGCGGCTTATATCCGTGCTACAACCATAATAGCATACTTGACAAGCATGGCTCGCACATTGTTACGCGTTTATAACATGAATTAACATGTTAACATGTGCAAAAAAAAAAGAATTGACATTGTATGATTAATATCATAAAGATCATACGAAGTGTCCGGTAATTAGCTGCCAACCCGAAGTGTGAGGGTAGGTTGGGTTAAGACAAATATAAAAGTCCCATACCATTTTGCGAGATTCGCAATAATTATTAATGACAGAAATCTGAGGAGTAAAAGCGCGCCGACATAGATGATTCGAAAAGCGTTGCAGGTGCTCGGGGCAGCGATCATGAATCTTTTCCCTAGCGTGAACTAATAAAAAGTGAAAGACTTCTGTGAATCAGTGAAAAATGAAAAATTTTATATGAATTTGTGAAAATCGAAACATTTCACACGACAATTGAGTCGTTCAACATGGCAGTTGCGCGTTCTGGATAATTCAATGAATACCAAAGAAATAAAAATGATCAAAATAATAATGTACGTGTAGTCCAAAGGATATTACGTGACGCAAAATCCGTTTGATATAATATCCAAAGAAAATGTTTCAAAATATGTATCTACGGGTAATATAAACCTTATGCACCGACGAGATATATTACAAAGACTGATGGCCTTACGGGATTTAGCGTACCAGAGAAATTTCCCTGGTGAGGCATCTGGGCGAAAGAGACCGTCTCGGTAAAATTTAGCGCAGTAAAATTTAGCGCAGTAAAATTTAATGGGAACTAATACTTTTCAATCCTTTGCTTCGGAGCAAAAAAATTCAGAATTCAGACATATTCAAAATGTCAATACTTTTTAATATGTTTCAATTCGACATTTTATACAGGGAAGCAGGACAAAGGGAATGGGATGCGGGCAACGATACATCATGCATCTCCAGACGTGTCAAATCGTTTATTATAGAGGAGACTTTGATACGGCAATATATATTCGAATATTTAATCGTCCTATGAACCACTTATATATAATAAAAAAAAAATAAAAATTAACGCGGATAAATGGACGATTTATATCAATTTTTCCTTTTCTTATAGAGCAATGAAAGAGTAAATCAGTATCGAAAATCGAATACCGATTAATACCATAAATCAGTGTCAGAAAATTGTCGAATGACAATTTGTCCTCATTTTTCAGGTAGTTATCGCTGTAATTTACACAACAAATTAACTCGGTTAAACGAACGATTCGTACCAATTTTTTTTCTCTCATAAAGAAATGAGAAAATAAATCAGTACCGAAAATCGAAGGCCGATCAATACCTAATTTACTCATCAAATTAACGCGGATTAATGGACGATTCGTATTAATTATCTGTTTTCTTATAGAGAAATGAAAGACTAAATCAGTACCGAAAATCGAATATCGTTTAATACCATAAATCAGTGTCAAAAAATTGCACACGTGCAATGACAATTTGTTCTTATTTTTCAGGTACATACCCCACTAATATTATTCAACAAATTAATTCAGATAAACGAACGATTCGTATCAATTTTTTTGTCTTATAAAAAGATGAGAAAATAAATCAATACCGAAAACCGAAGACTGATCAATACCATAAATCAATGTCAAGAAAATTGTCCAAGTGCAATGACAAGTTGTTTTCATCTTGCAGGTACTTACCCCACTAAATTACTCAACAAATTAAGTCGGATAAAAGAACGATTCGTATCAACTTTTATTCTCTTATAAAGAAATTAGAGAATCAGTCAGTACTGAAAATTGAAGACCGATCAATATTTAATTTAATCATCAAATTAACGCGAATAAATGAACGATTCGTATGAATTTTTTTTTATAGAGAAATGCAAGAGTAAATCGGTACCGAAAATCGAATATCGATCAATACCGTAAATCAGAGTCAGAAAATTGTCCAAGTATAATGACAATTTGTTCTCATTTTTCAGGTATTTATCCCTCTAATTTACTCAACAAATTAACTCGAATAAACGAATGATACGTATCAATTTTCTTGTCTTATAAAAAGATGAGAAAATAAATCAGTACCGAAAACCGAAGACTGATCAATACCATAAATCAATGTCAAGAAAATTGTCCAAGTGCAATGACAAGTTGTTTTCATCTTGCAGGTACTTACCCCACTAAATTACTCAACAAATTAAGTCGGATAAAAGAACGATTCGTATCAACTTTTATTCTCTTATAAAGAAATTAGAGAATCAGTCAGTACCGAAAATTGAAGACCGATCAATATTTAATTTAATCATCAAATTAACGCGAATAAATGAACGATTCGTATGAATTTTTTTTTATAGAGAAATGCAAGAGTAAATCGGTACCGAAAATCGAATATCGATCAATACCGTAAATCAGAGTCAGAAAATTGTCCAAGTATAATGACAATTTGTTCTCATTTTTCAGGTATTTATCCCTCTAATTTACTCAACAAATTAACTCGAATAAACGAATGATACGTATCAATTTTCTTGTCTTATAAAAAGATGAGAAAATAAATCAGTACCGAAAACCGAAGACTGATCAATACCATAAATCAATGTCAAGAAAATTGTCCAAGTGCAATGACAAGTTGTTTTCATCTTGCAGGTACTTACCCCACTAAATTACTCAACAAATTAAGTCGGATAAAAGAACGATTCGTATCAATTTTTATTCTCTTATAAAGAAATTAGAGAATCAGTCAGTACCGAAAATTGAAGACCAATCAATATTTAATTTATTCATCTAATTAACGATTCGGATAAATGAACGATTCGTATGAACTTTTTTTTCTTATAGAGAAATGAAAGAATAAATTAGCACCGAAAATCGAATATCGATTAATACTATAAATCAGTGTCAAAAAATTGCCCAAGTGCGATGACAATTTGTTTTCCTTTTTCAGGTACTTACCGCTCTAATCTTATTCAACAAATTAACTCGGATAAACGAACGATTCGTATCAATTTTTTTTGTCTTATAAAAAGATGAAAAAATAAATCAGTACCGGAAACCGAAGACTGATCAATACCATAAATCAATGTCAAGAAAATTGTCCAAGTGCAATGACAAGTTGTTTTCATCTTGCAAGTACTTAACCCACTAATTTACTCAACAAATTAAGTCGGATAAAAGAACGATTCGTAACAATTTTTATTCTCTTATAAAGAAATTAGAGAATCAGTCAGTACCGAAAATTGAAGACCGATCAATATTTAATTTATTCATCAAATTAACGCGGATAAATGAACGATTCGTATGAATTTTTTTTCTTATAGAGAAATGAAAGAGTAAATCGGTACCGAAAATCGAATATCGATCAATACCGTAAAACAGAGTCAGAAAATTGTCCAAGTACAATGACAATTTGTTCTCATTTTTCAGGTATTTATCCCTCTAATTTACTCAACAAATTAACTCGAATAAACGAATGATTAGTATCAATTTTCTTGTCTTATAAAGAAATGAGAGAATAAATCAGTACCGAAAATTGAAGACCGATCAATATTTAATTTATTTATCAAATTAACGCGGATAAATGAACGATTCGTATGAATTTTTTTTTTCTTATAGAGAAATGAAAAAATAAATTAGTACCGAAAATCGAATATCTATTAATACTATAAATCAGTGTCAACAAATTGTCCAAGTGCGATGACAATTTGTTCTCATTTTTCAGGTACTTACCGCTCTAATCTTATTCAACAAACTAACTCGGATAAAAGAACGATTCGTATGAATTTTTATTCTCTTATAAAGAAATTAGAGAATCAGTCATTACCGAAAATTGAAGACCGATCAATATTTAATTTATTCATCAAATTAACGCGGATAAATGAACGAGTCGTATCAATTTTTTTTTCTTGTAAAGAAATGACAGAGTAAATCAGTACCGAAAATCGAATATCGATCAATATCAGAAATCAGTGTGAGAAGATTGTCCAAGTGCAATGACAATTCGTTCTCATTTTTCAGGTACTTACCCCCCTAATTTATTCAACAAATTAACTCGGATATATAAACGAACTCGGATATATAAACGAACGATTCGTATTAATTTTTTCTTCTCTTATAGAGAAATGAGAAAGTAAATCTGCACCGGAAATCGAATATCGAATACGATTAATATCGTAAATCAAAATTTATATTGCTGTTTAATTCCATCGTCGCAAAAGATTTGTCGTTTTCTCTATCCTAGTCCTAACTTGTAGAAAATTTGGTACTCATCTCTATTTGACAAAAGTACGTCGGATTTTCTGTACTAACTAATATAAAAAATTTTTTTTCATTCTTATTTTTTCTACATGTAATATTTTAATACCGAATCTGTCGAAATGAACCGGTCTGCAGAAATCCTGGCAAAACGTTTCTCTCTCTTTCTCGCTCTCCTCTCTCTTCGTCTCTGAATCGCCGCTAACGATCGAAAACCGCAAGCGGAAAGTAACGAAAATTTATTCATCCAACTAAAACGTTCTCCGTGTTATTTTTTAAGCGTTGGATAAATACCGATCCGGCGTTTTGTCAAATATCTGACAAAAGTATCTCCGTTTTTTTCTTGCCGACATTCAAATCGATAGTTTTCTACAAGTTAGGATAAAAAAAAAGTCTTTCTCGAGTCGAAATATTAATTCTACATTGGTCCTGCAAATTGCATCCAATTTGAAAAATCAATGCAGAATGTCTAGATGCGCAATAGTGAACAAGCTTTGTCCTACCTGAACGTTACATCTGGCTACTCTCGCAGTCTCGCCCATGATGAGTCTTCAACAGCGACGTATTCCGTAGTTATTTAATACTCGTTTATCTCGATAATGTATATGTACTTAATCCTTATATTCTTAATTTAAATGAGCAATTTTTGTTGATGTTGATTATATATTCGCTTAACAACGCAAGAAAGAGAACAAAGATAAAAACGTAAATAGAACTGCCTTTGTTAGAACTGCGCGTGAGATAAATATATAAGGATTAAATAACCATATAAGAATTAGAGGAAATGGGAGATGAAAAACACTTTTTATTCTCATCATTCTTAAAGTTCTTTTTTTCTTTTTGCTTCTCTTTTTTTTCTTTTCTTTTTTCTAATGAGAATGATGAGAATTGTAGCTCTCAAAAGAGCTGAAGCTGCAAAGGCAAAGACAACGGTTATGTCTAATAATGCTGTTTCACTAATAGAGATTTTAATTCAGATTCGGTACAATAAGAAAGATAAACAAGAATGAGAGACGGACATTCTAGCAAATTCTAAACGAAAACAGCAATCTGAGCATTATTAGACGAATAAAAATCAACACTTGTAAAATTTATATCAGATTCTATGATCATTATTCATAGTTTTCTAAATTATGTGCAACTTTTTATTGAGAACATAATTAAAAATTTGTATTCATAAATCTTAGCTTGCCTCAGCAACCTTGCTTGAATAGATATTCATATTTTATGAGAAAAGAAAAGTAGAACTCATGTTACGTGAAATTAGGTTAACGAATAATCAAATCTCAAGCTATTTTATCATTTTTTAGATAATAAACTATGAATGCTGATCTAATTTCGACTCGAGTATGTCCTTACTTCGAGTAAGGTCTGTTAAAATCAGAAAAATCCTGCGTAATAATAATGACTCGAGGTACCTCGAATACCATACATGATGTATCGCTGTCCACGTCTCTCGGCGCGCTCCAAGTCCTCTCTCCATCCTGACTTCTCGATCCGACGTCCTCCTCCTGGTTACTCCGTCGCAGCATCCCTGGATACTCCATCGTAGCACTGGCGACGACACTGACTTTAGCTCTAACACTCGCGCAAGTAAGATTCGGATAAAGAAACGCGTATTAACCGCGATACGACTACCGACACTCGTACTCTGCGTCGCGATATGCGCGTCGTTCGTCGGCCCGAGGCGCAATGTCTTTTACGCAATCATTGAGTCATACATAAGGGTACGAAACCAAACAATCGGGAAGGCACGGTTACCCCCCACCTTGCCGATCAGTGTTGATGCCTGCGTCGTCCGTTAGCTGAAAATGAAAACAACTCGTGTTTTCAAAGCATGCCTGTGAGAAACTCGCTTCAAACTTCACAATACTTATTTACGTCTGTTCCAAGAATCATATTACGCCGTATTCAAACTGTCTCTATTTTGACATGACATACACGAGATCTGCGATTGCATCATTGATCTTTCTTTGGACAAGAAAATCCTGAGAGGAATGCTGTTCAAGAATATCACATTTTATGTTCCAGGTGCCTTGCAAATTATCGAATCCGATGTAACAGATGAGGGAAAGTATGAATGCGTCGCTATGAATAACACCGGAGTACTCCAAGTCAATCATGTTATACGTGAAACGTACGTATATTTAATATTATATAAAACTTACCTTTTTAAACGAAAAGGTAAGAAAAAGGCGCCAAGTACAAGCGCAACATGTATTATGTTATTTTTAGAAGTCAAATTATTTTTTTTATTGTATATATTTGTGTACATAAGTTTTTACAAGTAAAACTTATAACTATAATAAAACTCTGCAACACTTTTCTACTGTACAAAAGAAGTAATATATTAGAACAGTAGCGCCAATTTATTAAGTTATTTGTTGAGTAAATTAGAGGGATAAATACCTGAAAAATGAGAACAAATCGTCATTGTACTTGGACAAATGCTGGATGAAAATACTGCGTTCTGATTGGTGCATTTCCATTCATCTTCGGAAATGTACCAATCAGAACGTAGTATTTTCATCCAGCAAGCAATCCAGCACGAAAACAAGCACCGTGTGCCGCTGGCTTAAGATAGCTAAAAGTTTGGACAATTGCACTTCCTGCACCTTTCATGTCTTATTTCTTGCTGCCTCACAAGACCAAATAGATATCTGTTTTCTTTTAAAAGTAGAAAGTGCACCTGAAATGTGCAAATCTTGGGTTTGTTCTTTGAGACAGCAATATTTTTTCTCATTCTAACTTATTGCACTAGTTCAGCAGTGCAGCTATAAAGAACAGACTCCTTGCCAACAAAAATATTTCAATTAAAATTTAATTTAATTAACCGGGCGATTATGTCAAATATTTATTTCTAAGTTTATTTCTATTCATAGCAACCTCAAGATGGCATTTGTCTCATCCTTTTAGGATTTGCAATGCATCATTAAATTGAATATTAAATTTTGTGACAAATATACAAATTGTCAAACACGATAATTTGTTTTCTAATGTTAATATTTGATATATGAAATTTTTCAAAGTTCGCTAATTAAGTCTTTATTTTTCAACATATTTTTAATAATAATATTTCTCTTATGATTTAAGATTAAGGTTTCTCTTATATAGAAATTTATCTTCAAATTGTAAAATAATATAGGTGATTCTTTGTCTCTTCAGAATAATTTGACAAATTAAAAATTCAATGCAAAACGAATAATTTTAATCTCTTGAATAAATGTAGATGCCTGATAGATAAGAAGAATGGAAAGAAGTAAAGTCAAAGATAGGCAGAGCGAATGAAACATGTATATCTATTGTTTATCTGTTTCTCTAAGAATGTGTTGAGATGAATAAATTTAACTCAGAAAAACATGCTAATAAGATAAGTAGCAAAGACGAACAAAAATAAAATAAAAAAAATAGAAACATGATCGAAAATTGATTCTTAGGATTCTTTAGGATTTACTATTCTTTAGGATTTACTATTCCTTTATTTTATTTAAGATTATTATGTTTTAAAGAATTTTTTTATACATTTCTTTTATTACTTATTTTTATCTTTTATTGTTATTATCATTTGTTATCTATTATTATCTATTATTATCTTTCTTACACTCATTCATTTATATTCATTTAGTTTCTTATTATTTATTTTATTAAAAATTGATAATTAAATTCTACCTAAAAAAATTAATTATATATAAAAAAACAGCAATTTTAAAATGCGATCGTTCTGCCGTGAATCATTTTATTATTGAGGATCCAGTGAAGGGAGAGACTGTGTTGTGTTGCGATCATAATAATTCAATTATTATTATTCGACTTTAAATGATACAACGATGTGCAATTTACACAACATCTTGTATAGATATTATAGGAATGCAATATACATATACCTTTTAGAAAGTTAAATGCTAAATATTATTAATTGCACAATAAAGCCACTTAATACGTGAAATTGATATTGAATTTAATTGGCTATATGTTTCCTCCGAGATCTTCTCAATACATCTCACAAAAAACATTGTGCTTAAACGTTTGTTCTTTTTTGCCTATCTGTTTATCGCATACGGCGCTTTATTGATGCGATATAAAGAATATGGCGTCTTGCGATATTTGTCTAAAATCCAGTTCTGATGCAGCAAGTCTTGTTTGATCAGTTTCGATCTCTCAGCTCCTTGTCGAAGATGTAAACTCCGAGGCCGTCTCCGACTCTCTCCAGGTTCGTCACATGATCGGCGATCTCTTTTATCGAGTCTACTTGCTCTTGTAGGAATTCAGTTTCTAAGAAATCCATCAAGTGCGGATCATTGTGCGTTGAAGCGAGCTCGTGCAACTGGAGCAAATGCTGCAACAGCGAAAAGTGAAAAGATGGATAAATTTGCATTAAATTTACACCAGCTTTATGTAAAATTAGTTAAATAACGCAAAAATTACATACACATGTGCAAAATACAAGTACACACGTATATGTGCAATGTTCGAAAAAAAAAAATCTGACTGGAGGAGCTGGGATTTGAACCCAGGACTTTCCGCATGCGAAGCGGACACTCTACCACTGAGTTACACCCCCAATTGCTAGAATGTTCTTTAAAGTTGTACTACCTGAACGAGTTAGCTTCATTGACAAAAATTATACTAATTATAATAATCCAGTTAACACGGTGATGTGATAGGCACGTCGAAAGGCACTTAACACAAACTCGAGAACTTGTGAATACTGCGCGCTAATCGAGGAAGTGAAAATTCCGACGCAAGATGAAAATTACGATCTATTCCGGTCTGAGTTTGGGTCGACGTCACGTAGTTAAAAAGTCGAATTCTTATCATTTCAGCGAAATGCTAATAATTCCGCCTTTTCCTTGTTTTTTTTTTCGTTTGTCACTGCGCTCCTCGACGGAATCGATTTGCGCGCAATGACCTCGCGCACGCACCTCATTCACTTTCCGCTCCAGCTGCAGAGCCTCCATCATCGCGTTCTGCGCGCTTTGCCAGTCCGTCACCGGGTCCTTGATCGGCTGCAGAAAGATATTGCCTCCCCGCTTATTCTGATAAGCTAACAATTTCATGGCATGCTCGCGCTCCTCATCTGACGCTTTCTTGAAGTATTCAAAGAAGCCCGGCAAAGCGACATCGTTCCTATCGAAGTAGTACGCCTGTAATGAGACGCATATAGAGTATGTATGGAGGAAAGAGAGAGAGAGTATATGTGTGTGTGTATGTGTGTGAAAGAGAAAGAAAGAAAACAAGAGAGCGAAGGGTAGTAATATGTTTTCGCGATAATATATTCTTATTCTGGTGTCTATCGAGTACAGAATTAACTTTCCATGAGATTTTCGGAAAGTTTGTACGCGAGTGCTATATATTTCACTGACGATGGAATTTCGTCGTAACGAGTTCTAGAATGTTGTTTACTCGGTCAAGGCCAGATGAAAAGCGAGGGTGCCCAAGATGGGTGTGCAGGACAGAAAATCATAATGGCGTCGAGATGACTATGAAAATATCTTTTGATTATAATGATTGAAAATGTCTATTGATTATAAATAATCAATTTCTCGGAATTTTGATACAATTCTCTCACGCAATCGATTTCTTCTGTTCTGTCTAGATCCCCATCGCGAGGTATTGACTTCTGCGAAATTTAGGTTCCGCTTCGCACTGATTTTGCAAGAATGAAGTATATAGTTTTCAGGATAAGTAACATTTGCATCGACGCGAAGAACGATGGAAGCGATGTCGAAAAAAAGACAATAAAGATAGATAGGTAGGTAGGTAGGTAGGTAGATAGATAGATTAATCGATAGACAGCAGAAAGGTCGTACGTGTTACGAAACGCTGACCGATGGAGGAGTGTACAGGTGCATACGTAAGGGGTTGTGACGGTGGAACGGAGACAGGTTAAAAAAAGCGTGTCTAATCGATACGTCGACTGACCATAGACAGATAGGCATAACTGGCGTGTAGCTCCAGATTGATTTGCTTGTTTATCCGGTCCTCGTTCTCCTGGTGGAAGTTCTGCCGCACGTTCATGGTGTGTTATATTGATGGAGAAGAACGAGTGCGTGAATGAGCGTGTGAGACAAGGATAGGAGGGAAAAGAACAGGAAAGGTACGTAATTCGCACTGGACTATAGGAGAATATCACTGCGCGCAACGGCCGATCGATTACCGGACCCGAACTGATCCGAACACAGCGGCTCGAGCTCGTTCGTCTATCCGTTCGTTCGTTTCTTTTGCCAAGAGAAGAAATACACGAGCACGGTATCACCTAACGCGCACGAGCTTTCAAAACATTCTGCGAGCGACGTATAGTACGAGGAATAGTTAGCACGAGACTGCACGCAAGCGCGGGGCTACCCCGATCGACATTGCCAAGAAGAGCCTGCGGCCTTGGCCAGGGAAAAGTGCTGAACTGAAGGAAGGACCGGCAGGAATGGACCAGCAGCGACATGTCGCGAGGAAAGATGAAATCCGATAGATGAACAATTGATCGACGATCATTAATTGATCGGGTTACATTGATCTCGTTATGTTAATTTTCCCGAGGGTCTGGTAAACCGAAAATCGTACGTTCAATGAGAGACATTATCTTGAATAAATGTGAAGTTTCACGTAACTTTTGGTATTTCCACTCTGTTACTCCAGTTTCAGTTAGTTTAACGTTAGTTTTTACAACGTGTGGGGAGTGTTGCGCAACATGCATTAAGATATCGTTTGACAGATGACGTGTTATCGCGTTTCACGGTACTTGCAATATGGTTATCTGCGGTAATTCTGAACTATATGGCTATACATTTTCCGAACATGGTCAGTAGGGTAATGGATGTATTCTGAAATGTATACTGGTAGTCTATAGTATTGAAAACTGAAAAAGAAATCAGATAAAAATCAGATGAGGTCTCGGAGTTATGTACAATTTTTTTCGTATAAACTGCAATTGAATTATTTATAATAAAAATCGAGTTAAATCAGCAATTTGACAACTTAAATCAGCAATTTGATATTGGGATTTGAAATACAAAATTTAACCAATTGTAAGGACTATATTGATAACTTACTCACTTTGTTCTTATATAAACGAATTTCTATCAAAGAAATTCCGTTCAAAGACATACAATGAATACGCGGTTGTATTTATTGTTTCTCTTCTGTGCGAGACGTAAGCCATTGAATAAGTTATTGAATTGTTACGCGTGATCACTACAAATAGATGTGTAAACACGTTTGTCTCCTCGAAGGCTATTTACTTTTAGTTAATTTCTGTATAGCTTTTGCTTTTCCTACGACTAATAGTAAAGAAAAATTCTAAAATCAAATATAATTCAAACCATTTAAATTACTGAAATTATTTGAAATTTATTTAGAATTTAATTTAGAGTTAGATGGGAATTTTTTAGTTATATCGTGATTACAAATATATTTTCACATATATTAACTATTACTATACATTCCAAAATGTGCTGATAGTATTTACAATTTATAGTTCACATTACGTGATGTAAATCACGTTCATCATATATACTGTGGATTTTTAGTACTGTTAGTGCATTTCGGAATTCAACCATTATATAGGGTGTTCCATTTTAAATCCCCCAGGCAAATATCTCGAAAAATATGGAAGATACGGAAAAATATTTCCAACAAAAGTTGCATGGTTTCAAGGGGGACATAAAACAACTATATCAGTTTATTTACAGATGGCGCTACTTTAGAAATACTCACTGATCATTACTTTTCTTAAATGGAAACTCCAATTTTTTATCACATCATCTTTTTCTACCGATTAATTTTAGCAACTTTTATCTGGAACTTTTTTTATTTGCTTGATATTTTTTAAGGTATTTAAGGAAAACTTGATAACTTTTTCAATATTTAACTTATGATATCTCGCTAATTTATTGAAAATTGAAAAGAAAAATAGTACTAGACTTTTTTACTCTATTTAGTCTCAAGAATATATTGTTACAATAGCATCCTGATTTTTGTTAATTTGATGATTTTGAAATTTCCGAAAGTCGATAAGTTAACAAAAGTTAGGGTACTATTGTAATAATATATTCTTGAGATCAAATAGAGTAAAAAAGTCTAGTACAATTTTTTCTTCCGACAAACGCAAGATATCGTAATTTAAATATTGAAAAAGTTACCAAATTTTTCTTAAATATCCCAAAAAATATTAGGTAAATAAAAAAATATTTCAGACAAAAGTCGTCCAAATTAATTGGTAGAAAAAGATGATGTAATAAGAAATTGAAGTTTCCTTTTAAGAAAAATAATGATCAGTGAATATCTTGAAAATGGCGCCATCTGTAAACAAGTTGGTATACCAGGTAAATGTGAAACCAGAATTTGCCCATAGATGGCTCTAACTATCAATGTAGTTACCGTCAAACCGCATCATTGGCGCCATTTCCATTTGTTCACATCTGACAAAGATTTTCAACTCACAACAATACAAATTTTATACAACAGCATAGTTTGTAATAGCGTTGAACATGTCGAATTTTGTGCCTGGAAGCTACGATTTGCGGACAGCATTGATTTTCTGTTACCATTTGAAGAAAACTGCTGCAGAATCGCATTGAATGCTTGTCGAAGCTTACGGTGAGCATGCTCTTGGTAAATCACAGTGCTTTGAGTGGTTTAAAAAATTCAAACGTGGCGATTTTGACGTGAGAAACAAAGAACGTGGAAGACCACCGAAAAAGTTTGAAGATAGCGAATTGCAAGCATTGTTGGATGAGGAAGACGCTCAAACGCAACAATAACTCGCGGATCAATTAAATGTGACACGAGGAGCCGTCTCCATACGTTTGAAAGCCATGGGAAAGATGCAGAAGATGGGAAAATGGGTTCCACATGAACTGAATGAAAGACAGCAGGAAAACCGAAAAACCATTTGCGAAATGCTGCTCGCCAGGTACAAAAGAATAAACATGAGTTGTTCCTGACATATACATTTCAGATTTAATATTTTATTCTTGCAATATTATTAGATCACTTCGGTGAAATATTACAATTGTATGCTCTATAATAATAAGTATAATATTTTAGATATTACAGTGGTAAATTGCAATGTTGCAACGTTCCTGCAATGTAACTGGCAGCTTCTGTGCTGCATAGGACGTTTTTAAAATTCATTTTATAGCCTTCCGATATATCGATATTAATATATCGATATTAATAAATATGTTATCAGATATATTTATGATCCTCTGCCCTATATGTGCGGTTAAGTAAAACGAAATTTTACTACGATAATCAATTTTCATGGTTGACGATTTATGTACAACGATCGTTCTTCCTTTCCTCTCTCTTTTCCTTCTTCCTCTTTCTCTCTCTTTCATTTTACGGCTATAATGACGTCGCGACGTATTATGACTTGAACCGTTCCCAAATAATAGGGCCTGTTCGTTTTGTTTGCACTACTGAACTGGTGCAACAAGTTGAAGTGAGAAAACCTACGTTTGTCTCACTTTAACTTAATGCACCAGTTCAGCAGTGCATACAAAACGAACAGGCCTCATATTGGGAGAAAATAAAAGACGCAATAAGCGTTTTCGCGCGTTTCCTGCAAACTTTACGCGACACATCTGACTGAAAAATAACTCGCAATTTTTGTAGCCATGCTCCACGCTGGTGCGTTTTCTTCGGAAAAGACACAAAATCGGTGAAGCATAAATATCGCGTATGGGGTTATATTGTGAAAAATGCTACGAAACCGCGTGTTCCACAGGATCGTCGCATTATTTGCGCTGATATTTAAAATTTCAGCCACTAAACATTGGATCGTTACTGAAAATGGGAAAATTCAGCCGCAGGTATTCTTTTTTCTCTCAAATTGTCTTATATTTTAACCTCAAAATACGAGAATTTCCTACCGACAGATACTGTGAATCAATAATGATATATGAAAATATAAATTGTCATTCTACAGTTTCGACAATTTTTAGAAATTCAGAAAAATATGTTTTTTATGACTTTTCAAAAGGAACAAATTATACTACAAATTATATAAATATTAAAATATATCAGTTTCATGTATATTATTCTATGGTTAAGAATAAGCAGTAAATTACCTTTTAATGATTAGAAATAAATATATGATTGTAGTTGATTCTTATTTTGATTCTTTATTCATTTTATTCATGTATTCTTTCGTACTTTTATTCTTGTATATATATCTTAATATAACATTTTATTTAATATTATATCAACATATTTATATGTATGTTTATTAGTAAAGATTAGTAAATATTTATATTAGTAATAATTACTTGAATTAATTAACTAAATTAATATTCTATGACTGAAGATAAATATTAAATTATTTTTGTGTAACTCAGTAATATAGGTTATATTCTGATATTCACTGTTAGTACTAAATTCTATAGAATATATAATATAAACTATAGATTTTCAGTATTGGTAATAAATCGGAATACAGCCATAATTGTCTAATCAGTTAGATAGTTTACCTTTATCTTGATTTTTTATATATTATTTTGCATTCTTATTATTATTATATTATATTCTATATATATTTATGTATATA
Organism: Harpegnathos saltator; assembly: GCF_003227715.2. Taxonomy (NCBI): domain Eukaryota; kingdom Metazoa; phylum Arthropoda; class Insecta; order Hymenoptera; family Formicidae; genus Harpegnathos; species Harpegnathos saltator. The sequence continues at coordinate 1,308,476 of NW_020230412.1, forward strand.
TATATATATATCATATATAAAATAATTAAGTGTGTATGTGTGTATATATATATAAAATATACCTATTATGATCTTATGTCATATTCATGTTTCAGCATGACAGTGTTTTTGATATGCGTCGACCTTATGATCTCTTAGCATTTTTGGAACAGGAGAAACGCAGAGAAACAGCCAATGCCATATACAAGAGAATTTCAAGGAAAGAAGTATCCATTGATAATCAGTTTGCAGACTTAGATATAGCTGATACAGAAAGTTCAAATCTGGATTGTTTTTTATGGGATAAATCATTAGCTGATATTGATATATATGATAGCATAATGATTGATCTTAAACACAGAAATGGAATAAGGTAAATATTTCTGTATATAACAACATTATATGATAAAGATTAATTAAGATAATATAATAAATCAAAACGCTATATATAAAGTAATATATTGATATGACTTTAACGACATATTAAGTAATTGATGTGTACATCAAACTTTATTGTAGCAAGAAGGATTATACTTTATACAATAAAGGAGCCAATGGTAAACAAACAGAGCCAAATTGTCAAAAAACATTTCCACTAGATTTTAGTGTATATACATTTGAACACCTTAAAGTGAGTATTCTCTTTCATGATACAAATGAAACACAAATGTAAGATATAAATGTTATAAGATAAATATGATATAACAAGGTTATAATAGATATGATAAAATTATATAATCATATAATAATTATATAATCATATAATAAGAATAAAATTGACAGTGCATATTTATAAAATTTGCTTATTATATCCAGGCAATGCAAAATCGAAAAAATCTTACTCAACATGAAGAACCTAGCTTGATGAAGTACTTGCCACCAAATACTGATCTCAATCAATTTGGTTATCAGCTCACTAACAGTCTGTCTCGCAATAAAACATCTTGGATATACTTGAATCTGGCATCACTTTATTGGCGGATCAAAGGCAACGCTTATAATGCTCTAGAATGCAGCCGCAGAGCAATCGTACATGCTCCAAGGTAATAATTATAAGGAAATTGTTGAAAAGATATATTGATATGTTAATTATTGCAATGATATTAGAACTTATCTCCTAATCCTATTTTAAAGTCTCAACGTGTTTAATATTAGACATTTGTTATTCAGTAAAATTTTCAAAAAAGAAATGCAAGTTAATTCGTATGGAATATAATTCTTTTTTTTACGCCAATTACGAGATAACTCATATTTGATAGTCGGTGTGAATATCGATTAAGGAAAAAAAAATGTTGGATAGAAGCATTGCCTTAAGTTTGTATTGGCTGTAGCAGTATAGTTATAAGTCTGTCTAAGATGTAGTCATAAGAACCTTTCGATGTAGTAAACTATAATGTAAGATCATAAAATGAATTATTTTTATTTCTTATGTTTTATGGCTTATTTTTCACACCTTATATCGACCAATCAGAATAAAGCATCACATAAAAAGTGCAAAAATGTAGAATCATTAATATTATTAGTAGAATTACTATATAGAATTAATAGTATTACTCACTTTTATGAAATCGATATTCCTTATCTGAAAATAAAATAGGAAGAAGTTGATTTTCTGAAGAAGTATGAGGCGAGTGATGAACAAGATGATAGAATTTATAACTGTAGTCAAAGTCAATCCTTATTTATATAACAAATTAGACTATTATAGTAATAATAAAGTGAAATAGTAGGTGTGAACTGCTGTTAATGAAACTCAATTAATAAAATAAAAATAGTAATGAATACTATTTTTTTAAATCTATTTTTGAATGATTAAAAATATACATAATAAACAAATAATATAGCCATTGTTTTCAAAATTAAAGCTATAATTTTCTTTTTCTTAATTGGTCTGTTATAAGTTTTTTAATTTATGGTAAACAATGTTTTAAGTTAATTTAAGAATATTAAATTCTACGATCTTTCATCAAATGCCATGGACTTATAATGTTATTGTTACAACCATTATAGGTAGGTTTTTATGGCGTTCGGCCACGAATTCTGTCCTTGAGCCATTTTTTAACGAAAACATATGTGATTCGCAGGCAATATCGCGATATTCCACTTCTAACCACTGCTGGAATTTTGCACGCTGCGAGATATTCCGGCGAAGCCGCTATCGTTTTGCACATGGCGATAGACTATAATCCGTTGGAGAGTTATCACCATTTAGCATTGGGTCATGTGTACACATCTCTTGGCGATTTCGATCGATCCGCGGCGTGCTATGATAATTGTTTGAAATTGGCTCCTGAGACAACGGAGGCTAAGCAGATGAAATACGCTATACTGTGTCATCGTTTACTGGAAATGACATTATTATCATTCAATCAGTAAGTGAACATCACGCTTAGCGATTTATGGTTCAGAAAACTAATGGTGAACAAACGTGCGGACAGTATTTATCGTTAGGTTCGTCATAGGCGTTTACGAGATGTGCTGTCAGAGATACATGCATATCACGACTGGAAGGAGGAGTGGTTGAAGCTCTATGAGCATATGCTCTGGGAACAGAATATTAAGTCCACCACGAGAGAGATTAAACTCGCCTTTGCGCGTGAACAAAATCTACATTTGCTTGCTATAAATCCAATCGAAAAGTATATCAACCACGATCTCGGTAATAATGTCATACTATCTTATGTGGATGTGGGAGATAGAAAGAAGATAGCCGAGAATATGTTGCAGCACGTGCATCTAAATCTGCATGTACTGAAGAATCTGCAACAACCGGTGAAAGAACGCGATCGTACTACACAAGGTACTTTTGTAATTGACTTACGCTTGTGTTGGAAGTCTTATTTTTTGGAAATTCGTTATCGTTACTGTTACTTTTTTCGAGAAATGTTTTTTTTAAATAATGATAATATTACTCAAGAAGTAACAAGACATCACAATTTTTGTTACAATTTTTCTTATAAAATCTCTTTATGACGTATTCGACATAATTTTTTGAGTCATGAAATATGTAGTGATGTATAGTACATGATTTTATGTTTTATTTCATGTTTTCTGTGTATTTACTGTATTTCTGCATTGTTCATGCATATATTGTTTATTTACATTGTTTATATACATATTCTTAAGTTTTGAAAATTTTTTTTATAATCTATTGTCGCGCATTCCACGTACATATATATGTGGAAAATAACGAAAATAACGAGATTATTTTCCTTATGGTCACATTTATCAAATATAATCGTATTATATTTTTCATTGTAGTTACCAACAAAACAAAATAACATTTTTCTTAAGCCCATGAAAAAAGAAATAATTTGTAACATAGTAACATCATTACAAATAACACTTTACATTTTACTTTCGGGCTTAAACTATACTTTCGCATGTTGCGATTGATGAAGTTTATTTAAACCCTGCTTTTGCTGTATAGACATATTAATGGAACTAAATATGGAACATACTCATGCTTTCGCGACACCGACCAAGAGCCCAAAGTATCACGACGTAGAAATTAAGAAGGGAAACAAAGATTTCGAGGCTGATTATTGGCCGAGGATATCTGATTGCGACGGTTCTATGCTGACGTTCGGAGATGGAAAGCAATATTTGCCGATATATTTGTCTCCAGAAAATAAAGGCTATGCGTAAGTATAAATTCTTTTATAAACCTTTCGTGTATATTGGGTTTTAGTGTGGTGTAGACACTTTTTCTTAATGCTTGATTCGGAAAGCAGTTGATGTTGAATATGAGAACTTGTTTTTGATATTTCCTAGGAGTTTTTTTTTTAGATAATTTAGGTAATTTTTTTAGGTATCGATTGCGCCTCAAACTATATTGAGAAAAAAAATATTCAAACTGTATTGAAACTAAGTGTACAATATTTTTATGTGCGTAAGTTTTGTTATAAATTATCTAATGGAATGTATTTTTCTGTATGTCATCAGAATACATTTGTTCGTAAACGAATTGATCGATATAGAACCGGGAAAAAAACATCCACTGCCATGGCATCCACCCATATGCCAAGCGCCTAAGTTATTTGACGAAAAGTATATCACAGACTCATTACTGGACGCGACGACGCAGCAACATTCGTCGGACGCTTCTTTAAAATCATTCCTACATAGTTTGGTGCAAACTGCGGAATCGGCAGAGATTGGTCAGAGGATTTTGACAGCAATCGAGGCGGTGCGATTTCTTCTATTATTATACTGATCAGCTGTTATGTTTTGACTTGGGAAATATTGACTATGTATATGTGAATCAAAACAGAAAATAGTTCCTTGGGTGTTGTCTGTGCTCGCATCATTGCATTGGAGGACAGTAGGGAAGCCTCGTTTAGCCTTAGATTGTCTTCAATTGGCGTTGGACGAAGTTCCTGGAGAATTCAGGGATGTTCCTTTAGTTAGTATAGCTTCGATACACCAGAAAATGGGCTTGATTGATGACGCTTTGAGGATTACAAAAGAAGCCCTGCGTATCAATGCTGTGGAGGTGTGTATGAAACACGCGATTATAGTTATCGTATCGTAACAAAGTATTGTTACACTCGTATATTTATGCTATATACACTGCTCAAAAGAATTATGGCATAGATAATTTATTGTCGAAAATTAGCCAACTTTGTCTGGCGATTACTTCGCAAAAAATTATTGTAGACTAATGATTTTTGTTTCAAAATGAAGCTTGAAGTCTCTATTTTAAGAATGTATCTATTTTTTCTTGCAATATACACAATATTTTTCGCATGCGATACATCGCTATCTCTGTAACCTTTGACCGAAAAATATCGTTATTTTTGAAGGGCTTTAACTTTGCGAAAAAAGGTTGTAGCGATTCCATTCTTTTTTCAAATTGAAGGGGAAGATTTGAACTTTATGATGCAAACGGCGTCCCTGAAAAACAATTGTCCATGTGCGTGCATTCCGTCAAAATTTGCAATTTTCAATATACCAAACATGCCCTCAGATGTCAGGGGTTACAGAGGTAGCGGTGCATCGCATGCAAAAGATAGAGATACATTCTTAAAATAGAGACTTCAAGCTTCATTTTGAAAAAAAAATCATTAGTCTACAATAATATTTCGCGAAGTAATCGCCAGACAAAGTTGGCCAATTTTCGGCAATAAATTATCTATGCCATAATTCTTTTGAGCAGTGTATATTATAAGAAACTATTTTGTTTGCTACTACATACCGATAGAAAGAGTTCATTTTGTAATAATATATTTCAGCCAATGACTAATTTTTTATTTGGTATATTATTGAATGTAAAAGGAAATCACACGGGGGCAATGCATTACTTGAAACAAGCATTGAGAGTGGATTTACATCTGTATGACGATAAGGCATTAATGTTGTTGAAAACGTTAGCCTGTCGCGAAAAATTTAACGTTATCACCGGTGATCATTCAGGTATGTAAACCTTTTGTTTAATTTTACCACTAATTATATTATTATATATACATATATATTGATATTAGGTAAATATATAGAAAAGGGCACACCGCACCGATTTTTTTCATTTTGAAATATGTTATAAAGGATGAAAATTCTGAGTGACTTTTCCTAATACAATCATATGGGGGTCACTTATAGTTTCTGAGATATTTAACTTTAAAGTTTTATAATTGTACGTTGAAGTATATTTGAAGTAGACAAGCAGTTCTAATTTACTTTAAATATAGGAAACCGTACATATAAGCGGGAGAGGGACTTCGCCCCTCCCCCATATCCCCTCCCCCATATCCCCTCCCCAAACAAATCCTAATCTAACCTAACTTACTGCATCTTTATATATTTTTGGACATTGTTGAAAAAAGTTCTCTTAAGATCTATCACCTAGCTCAATTTAATATATTATAATATCTGCATGTAATTAGGTGTTGTGGCTTTTAAGGAGATCTTTTCAACATCGCCCAACAATATATAAAAATGCAATAAATTAGGTTAGGTTAGAATTTTTTGGGGAAGGAGTGCGGAGGAGGGGCGGAGCCGCTCTCCCGCTTATATGTATTGTTTCCTATATTTCTATGTATACACTATGTTTGGATTAACTATTTGGATTATACTATAAATAACGTCAGTTTATGATATTTGAAATTTAACATCAAAATTTCAAAATTTAAAAATTAAATATCTCAGAAACTATAAGCGACCCCCATATAGTTGTATCAGGAAAAGTCATTCAGAATTTCATTCTTTATAACATATTTCAAAATGAAAAACTCGGTGAGATATATCCCTTTCTGTATATTTACTTGATATTATATTTACTTGATATTATTTAGACATATTTCATGCACATTTCAGTTAATAAAAATGTTAGACCTTTTTTTCTTTCGTTTTTTTTTTAAAGATATTTTTTAAACATCTTGACGACGTATTTTAAATATTCATGTTGTCTTGATTGATATATTTTTATGCATAAAAAGTGTAGTAATGACGAATGTGCGATACATATTTTTGCATTGTTTTATGTTGAGTTTTCGTTATGTGTATTTATGCAGATTTTCATAAGATATATATAATCTATTCTCGTTGAATGACGTAGGAATTGAATCGTAGGAATTTTAAGATAAACGGAAAAATAAAGGATTAAGAGAAAATATGGGTTAGTATATTCTGTTTTGTTTAACATTACCCTTCTTTTATTTGCATGATCGCTGCCCAATCATGCTTCTGTCTTATGATGAAATTCGCACGAGAATTAAAGTCTTGATTTTCCTTTATTGTTGCGATTATCGTATGCGGCTGCATTTGTACAGAATTTATCGTGCTTTTATTTTCCTTTTTTCTTTCATTCTTTTTTTCAGTTAATTAGTTCTGTTCATGCTATTGATGACGCTGTGTTTTAAAAACGCAGGTAATTGTGATGTATAACGGAAGTCATATTGTCATAACCACGGGCTGTGAGAAATAAGGAATTAATTCACATAAACGTACCATGAGCCTATCAACTGTATTATTTACTAAGTACAATCTGTAAACGAACGACGCTCTTTTGCGCAAACGACAAGTCAAGAACTGTAACTACCGCATTAATTATACTTCGAGGCAGAAACCGGAGGGATCAGGTGCGTATCTTCGCACTGTGTCTTAAAACAGTAGACGTTTATTTTATATTTATATCTTACATTCGACGTAAATTTTGGGCTTTTTATTCGTTACGTTGCTATGCTTGACTAACGAGTGAATAGCACGTTTAGTATTTCCAGTTTAAAAGACAAATTTATGCATTTTACGTTGTAATTCTTATCTTGTTATTTGTCGCTTCTTTCCTTATATATAAAATAGTACATAATAAAAATTGTTTTTACTTACTTTGTGTCTGTTTTATTATTTTACCTGATTTAGTTATCGTATAACTCAGTTATAACTTTTTATTTTTATGCATCTCTTTTGTACATCTCTTTTGTGTTTTAATTACATTTAGTAACATTTAATTATTTTAAAATTCTTGAACGGGATATCTTTGTGAGGTAGAATTTATATATTTGAGCTTTTTTCTTTTTTAAGACATCTTGATACTTGAATTTTATCGTTATTACCACGAGCCTTCCACGAGCGATAGTGGAAGGATGTTATTGTAGAGATAAATTGTTGGAATAAGCGTAAAGTCGAGTTAACGGATGTCGCGTTACAACATGAGAGAAAACATCAAGATCTGATTTAATCATTGCTTCCCAATAGCGCTACTCAGCTGCACGAGCCATGTAGATGCCAGTAAAATTTTGGACAATGTAAGCGAGCAGCTTTTGCTAATCTTCTATAGTATGTAATTGATTTCATCGTAAAGGTAACACCGTCACGTTATTTGATTCGCAGGTTTTTCGTGCGAATTTACTAGCTAATTAATACTAGGTAGCTCGCATGAATAATTTACAAATTCATACAAGGGCACACCGCACAAAGTGTCTGATTGGACGTTCGACAAAATGTCTGACAATCAGAAAGAATTCTATTAGTCGAATAAGGACGAATGTGACAAGTTCAAGTACGAGGAGACCGATTACCTTTCTATTCATATTTTATAAGTTTATGTGATGAAACATGATGTATGTATGTAACCAGCAAATCACGACGAGAGAGATCATTCTGTCTGAAACAGAAATAGTGCAGAATTTTTTAGTCGACACTTAATTTTAGCCTCAAAGGATCGTTGGACAACAATATCTCGGCTTGATTTGCGACAAGAGTAATCCTGTGATGAGTCATGTGACTGAGATGGTGCAATTCTCGCACTTGCTGCGACATAAAGCCGAACTCGGTATGGAGTAGTAATTGATGATGATAACTGGAATGTAAACCAATACATTGTAAGAACTTGGGATCAAAATCATGTTCGTGTTGCGAAGGTAAAGTAAACATTTACTAATTGGATGTGTACTATGTACATTATAATAACAAATCTTTAATTTCGTAATTCGTGTATATAATCGTGCGTTTTTTAACAAAATTGTATCAACTAATACAACCTCGCGTTATTATAACTTGAAAGCTGTGTGATGTGTGATGAGTTTAATTAGTAAATAGAAGTTACTTTATATTAAATATGTATATCATTTTATAAGATATTTTTGTAAATAAATTATAATTGTTATATACCATAGAAAAGTCAATAGTCAAGAGTTAAGAATTTTGTTTGCGTAATAATCATATTTAGATGTTGGGTCGAAGAAATTTAGTAATTGAGATAAGGTTTTAGGTTTTAGGTTTTCCCGAGTTTTAAAAACATTTTAGGTTTCTGAGTACGGGTTAAGTTTATTTTTGTGTGTGATATACTTTAAAATTTAAATTAAAAATTAATTGAAATTAAATTTTAGTTTAAATTAAATAAAATTCAAATTTAAAGTGAAAACGTTTTATTTCTTTTTTCCATATATTAACAATTAATTTTGTATATTTCAGCATAAAAATACTAATATATTATCCTTAGCAATAAGCCTTAATAGAAAGCAATAATATTATCTCACAATTTCAATTAATTATATAGTTAAATCATTAAATATTATATATTTTATAAAAATTTTATATTTTTATAAAAATTTAAAAATTTTGTTTATATTGTTAAGTGTCTAGCTATTGACATATTTACTTTAATTCATCTGTTCGATTCTTACTTAATCTATTCTGCAATCCTAGTTTTCCATAATCGTTTTCGCGATTCTTCTTGATATCTTAATTAATTCATGACTTGCTCGATTTGCTTTAGCATTCCTTGGACCTTGGCGATAGTTGTGTCGTTTTATTGGTGCATAGCAGGCGATAATTGCAACACACTAGATTGCGTGTGATAAGGCCTAAAGAACATCCTGAAGGATACGCAAGACATACATTTCTTCTTCTCATACATTTCAGCATCTCGGCTCAACTCACTCAGAATTATTTCCACAAGACTCTCCAAAACACTTAAGTTGCGTTCTTCATCGGTCTAAACTTCATAGTAAATCGCTATATTCTCGTTAATCTACACGCTACTTTGATAAACCCAGAGTGAGTTTACATTAAATAACGCAATATATCTTTAAATTATAAGATTACATGTAGTGTAAATGATATATTAGGATGCCTATATCATATGGTAATTTCGAGATCGCAGCAAGATTCTATGTCTGCGAAATCTTTGCTCGAACTCGATCCCAACTTCAAACCGCCTATCAAGAGACTGCAGGTGATTTTTGTCTTATGATATAAAGTCCACCATGAGTGAGAAACATCTTATCGTGAAGCTATTTATCGCGAATATGATATCAAGGAATCTGATAGAATTATTAAAAGTCTTTTTATACTGTTGACGTACGTATAAATAACAAAGAGATATACACGTTATTGATAGAAAAGAGAAGAGACATTCAATTGCGACAATGGACAAAATCTGCTTAATACTGATATTTGTACATATGTACTATTTTTTATTTGTGGGGGGAATTTTATTCTTTTATTGCGAAATTCACAACTGATATTCGGAACAAATAAAAAATTATCACGCTTTTGTATTTATATAAAAATAAATTATTTGATAATTATCATTGATATTTATTCATAGGTATTGTGTTGGTTTCATGAATGTAATTATTTTTTCTTCTTTATCTAGTAATCATAAATGTGTTATTGGATGTGATAAACAAATTGAATAAAAAAAGATTTTCATGATTTTGTGTGATGTCCTTTTCTCATAACTTATATATTGGACGCGTTACATTCATAAAGACCCTAACATAAGGCCTTACTATGATAGTAATCTTAAATAGATATTATTATACATAATTATCTTATATGACAAATATTGAACAGATTAGTTATAAAGTCGATCCGATCAAACAAGAAGAGAAAGAAGAAGCTCTAAGATCTGTAGTGGATTTCAGCATTGTTTTCAGATAGACAAATTTCGGTATATTGTTTGCATAGAGACTGAATTTGAGAATTAAAAATAGTAGCATAAATATTAGGAGCGCAAAAAAGTTCTGAGCCCTAGATTTCATACTACTGAAACCACAATTTAAATTGCATTAATTTTTCCGCCCTCTTGCGGTTTTAAAGCAGTGACATTTGGTCTTTCGAAACATCGTGCGATTTGACGTTTGATGCACATAACCTTAAAATCAGCAGTGTTCACGATGGCAATAACAAAAGAGCGTAATCGATTTTCCATCCACTTCGCGTTTCATCTGAAGAAAAATGCTGCTGAAGCCACTGAAATGATCTGTGTTGCATATGGAGAGAACGCTGTAAGTTATGCTACGTGTAAAAGGTGGTATCAAAAATTTCGCCAAGGAGATTTCAGTCTTGAAGATGAACCGCGTGCTGGACGCCCTCAAAAGATTGAAACGGACGAACTGCAAGCATTGTTGGATATAAACTCTGCATAAACTGAAAAGGAGCTTGCAGAGCAACTTGACGTTACGCGACAAGCCATTTCCACACGTTTACATGCAATGGGAAAAGTTCAAAAGGAAGGCAGATGGGTTCCGCATGCATTGTCCGAAGACAACAAAAATCGACGGCGTGACACGGCACTCACTTTGCTTTCAAGGTTCCGGAAAAAGGATTTTCGGCATCAAATCATTGCAGGTGATGAAAAGTGGATACTTTATGATAATCCGAAGCGTAAAAAATCATGGGTTGACCCTGGTCAACTTTCGACATCGACGCCAAAGACCAATATCCACGCCAAGAAGGTTTTGCTTTGCATATGGTGGGATTGGAAAGGTGTATTGTATTACGAGTTGTTACAGCCGGGTGAAACAGTAACGGCAGATCGCTATCAGCAACAATTGAGCAATTTGAGCGATGCGTTTGAAGAAAAGAGGCCATTTACTGGCAAAGGACGTCGTAAAGTGATACTGTTTCATGACAATGCCCGACCACATGTTGCGAAAGTGACTCAGGACCATATCTTTGCGTTAGGCTGGGAACTTCTCCCGCACGCGGCGTATAGCCCAGACATGGCGCCTTCCGATTACTACCTATTCCGGTCTCTACAGCATTTCTTGGCTGATACACATTTTGTAACACTTGAAGAGATACGAAAATGCATTGATGACTTTATCGCCTCGAAGCCGGTGAGCTTCTACCATCAGGGAATTCGCAAGCTGCTCGAAAGATGGCAAAAGGTCATCGATGCAAACGGGGAATATTTCGTTGATTAATATAGTTTTGTTTGTTTTTAAATAAATTTTGAATTTTGCAAAAAAAGGCTCAGAACTTTTTTGCGCTCCTAATATTAGGTATAGTAAAAAGAAATCCATTATTTTTCCAATAAATGGCTTTAGTTATTTGTATCTCGCGTTGTATAAGTCCGATCGGGTTCCACTAGATCGCGTTAGAAAGATGAGATTTCGTACTAAAAAAACTTTTCTGACAGTTTTGTGATTAGTTGACTCAGTTTTGTTTGAGCGCGCGTCAAAGATGGACACTAGCAAAGAGAAGATACGCTATATTTTACAGTTTTTCTTCGATAAAGGCGAAAACGCAAGCCAGGCGGCTGAAAATGTGAATAGTGTTTATGATCCTGATACTGTAACAGCCAATCACGCGCAATTTTGGTTTCGTCGATTCCGTTCCGGTAATTTCGATGTCAAAGATGCACCACGCATTGGAAGGCCAATTGTCGAAGATATCGATAAAATCATGGACATTGTCGAGTCCGACCGTCATGTAAGCACTGTTTCGATTGCCCAAGAGCTAAAGATTGCACAAAAAGCCGTTTGGAACCATTTGAATAAGGCTGGATACAAAAAGAAGTTCGATGTATGGGTGCCACACGAGTTAACGAAAAAAAACCTCATGGACCGAATTTCCATCTGCGAATCGCTGCTGAATCGCAACAAAATCGACCCATTTCTGCAGCGGTTGGTCACTGGTGATGAAAAGTGGATCACTTACGACAACGTCAAGCGAAAACGGTCGTGGTCGAATCGCGGTGTGCCAGCGGAAACGGTGGCCAAGCCAGGATTGACGGCCAGGAAGGTTTTGCTGTGTGTTTGGTGGGATTGGCAGGGAATTATCTACTATGAGCTGCTCCCCTACGGCAAAACTCTCAACTCGGAACTGTACTGTCAACAATTGGACCGTCTGAAGGAAACAATGGCCCAGAAGCGGCCAGCTTTGGCCAATAGGAGAGGAATTGTGTTCCATCAGGACAACGCCAGGCCACACACATCGATAGTGACTCACCAGAAGCTTCAGGAGCTTGGTTGGGAGATTCTTATGCATCCACCTTATAGTACGGACTTGGCACCAAGTGATTACCATCTGTTCCTGTCCATGGCGAACAATTTTGCTGGTGCAAAATTCGCTTCAAGAGAGGCTTGTGAAAATCGACTGTCTCAATTTTTTGCCAATAGGGACGAGGGCTTCTATGAGAGAGGCATAATGAAATTACCCTCAAAATGGAAACAGGTTATCGAACAAAACGGTGCATATTTGACCTAAATAGGATCATTCTAACTATGGTAATTAAAGCCTTCAATTTCATGCAAAAATAATGGATTTCTTTTTACTACACCTAATATATAGAAATGCGTCCTCATACAAGAAGTATTGTAGCAGAATATAAAGAAGCAATCCCAGCAAACACAATATTACATATAACGTGCATGTTAGTTGTAATTTCCTATTCAACAATATAACTGTTATATAACGATGTGTTATACATTAACACATTGTTATATAACAGTTATATTGTTGAGTAGGAAATTACAACTAACATACACGTTACATGTAATATTGTGTTTGCTGGGACCTGATGCTATAAAACTCAGTAAACAAATTGACTGCAAATTGCGCGCAAAACAGCAAATTCGGTCAAAATTCCATATCAAAACTATAGCCATCTATGTTCGTATTCAACTCGTATTTTGGCGTCAAGGCCTGCTGCCTAACAGCAAGATCTGTTGCATATTTGGTGGCAACAAAATTTGATAACATAGATTCTATACCAAATTTGTTACCTATCTGGCATCAAAAATTGATAGCAAACTTTGCTCGAAATTTGCTCGCGCAGGTTTGGCTCTCTAGAAAATTGCGGCAACATACTATGTATTTTATCGGCAAGAGGATATAATTATCCAATAATATAACTAGCTGATACTTTACTCTAAAGTATAGAATAATAAATATATATTTCTTACAAACATATTACAAACATGTTATGCCGCTCCAGTGGTATAAAATACATAATATGTATGTAGAAAAGATATGTATGATATATGTATATATAATACATATATTATCCTTTCTCCGTTGATATTTCCGCTTCTACTGGGAGTAGAGAGTCAAATGTAGTCGAAAATGTAGGGTTTAGAGAGGACTTTATTTTGGTGCCAGAACCAGGCCTGTATCTCTAACCGTTTGGGAGATATCGAAGGTTAAAGTTTTACATATTATACATATACATATATACATATCTTATCATACATATATAAAGATATGTATGTAAAGAAAGATATGTAGAAAAAATACATTGAATACCTGTGTGCTATTATCAACATGTTTAACCCATGTTTACATTACAGATGTTTAACCCATATGCATCACAGCTCTAAATATACAACTAATTTTAAAAATCGGAGACGTTCAACCGACAGTCGGCCTGTATCACCATACATTAACGTCGCACATTATTAGCGATGAATAAACGTCGAGCGTATTATTTCGCTGTTGGTAATAAGTGAACGTCGTGGCTCGCGAAATATTCCGCAGCTGATGATAAGTGACAATCATTATGTGATTAATCCGGTTAAGGATGAAAATGGGTTAAGAAAATTCCACTGCAGTTACATATTAGGAAGCTATAATTTCCGGATATGTAGAATAACAGAGAATACGATGAGAGGGTATATCTGCAATAATAATAATTTAAAAGAAGATATAAGCTAGCGCTGTCGTTAGAGCACATAACCAAGAAGGGGTTTCCCACCATTATTAGAACGAAAAGAAGAAAAGTAGGAAAGGAAAGTTAGTTTAGACGGAATCTATAATATAGAGTGTGCGGGATCTTTTGGAAACGAAAAATTGTGAAGATTATTCAGATCAAACTGAGAAGAAAAGTCATGTACCATTTTGCAAAAATAGTTATTAAATTATTAATGATTGAAAATGACCATATCTAGAGGCTTAATTGATAACTTGAAAATTTGCGTTCTTATTTGCAAAGTGGTAGAGGATTTTTTGTTCAGAATAATCTAATCAATAATTATATGAAGGGTATTATGTGTAGAGACAGGTTCAAGATTCAGGGTTCAAAGTTCAATATATTCATATTTATTGCTAGACACAATAGCTGTCGTATAATTGTAGATTAGTCATTCTGAGCAAAAAATTCTTTTACCATTCTGCAAATAAGTACAAAACTTCAAGTTATCAATTAAAAATGCCTTTAGATGTGGTCATTTTCAATCATTAATAACTTAACTATTGCAATTTTCGCAAAGTGGTACTTGATTTTTCTTCTCAGTTTGATCTAGCATTTCTTTGTATCTTTATATCTTTTTTGTAATAAACGACTTTTTCGATAAAATATTTTTATGCCCGAATTCTAATGACGCCCCCTGTATATATACAGGGTGATTCAAAACAACCTTCCATTATTAAAAGTATAAAATCCTGATAAAATTCTAAAACAACTTTTCCTCTTGCAAAATTTTGGCAAAAGCTTAGATTTTAAATTATTTACAAAAATAGTAGACCTATTGCGGGTCGGGTACGAGAGGTAGACAGGTGCGGCGCAACTCACCGTCAGACGTGGGCGCTAACGCGGAGTACCCGCAGCAATCAGCTGATCACACTACACATGTTATACACTAGCTACGTTCCAATATTCATTGCTAGCATAAAGATCTGTATTTTCTGTGACGTTAGGTGATTGTTATAACTGGCAAAAATTTTGGAAAACAGCCAGGATTGTACGCGCACACACATGCAAGCACGTTCTCGGTCTCTCCGAGTCTTTCTGTCTCTTTCTCACTCATTCACTCGTATTCATTGCACGACCAATGCGAAGCGGCAGTCGTGCGTGGTGGGGGATGGACCAATGGACATCCCGCGACGATCGTATAAATGCGTTGAAACAATCGATGCGTTAATCAATAATCCTGCGGTTATTGGAAGCGTTAACGTCAAGACGATATGGCAGCATACACGAACGAAGAATGTTATGACATGCTATTAACACTCGGAGCCTGTCACGGCCAGGTCGCCGCTGCTGCTCGAAGATACGCCGAGCTGTACCCGAGCAAGACGTCCGTCGCACCACGTTACAGATACAAAATACAGATTTTTATGCTGACAATGAATATTGGAACGTAGCTAGTGTATAATATGTGTAGTGTGATCAGCTGATTGCTGCGGGTACTCCACGTAGCGCCCACGTCTGACGGTGAGTAGCGCCGCACCTGTCTACCTCCCGTACCCGACCCGCAATAGGTCTACTATTTTTGTTAATAATTTAAAATCTAAGCTTTTGCCAAAATTTTGCAAGAGGAAAAGTTGTTTTAGAATTTTATCAGGATTTTATACTTTTAACAATGGAAAGTTGTTTTGAATCACCCTGTATACTCCGCCATATGTTTATTCATGATTTGCGTTTCACAAACGTGGCTGACATATTCTCCTACACTTTAAACACATTTGAAATAATAATTCTAACCTGGAAGCTACCTTGTTATTAAGATTTTATTATACCTATACTAAACTGACGACAAACACAATGAAAAAGATAAGACAAAAATGAAAACGGCGGCAGTTTGACACATCGACCTTCATGATGGATAACACGTGTATAAAGATAGCCACGTTTGCAGTTAAGAGTAATATCATATTATATAGGACAATCTCTTGGAAATGAAAAATTGTGAAGATTAATCAGATCAAACTGAGAAAAAAAGTCATGTATAATTTTGCAAAAATTGCAATAGTTATTAAGTTATTACCCAAATAGACAAATTTCGGCAGGTTGTCTGCATAGAGATTAAAAATTCGAGAATTAAAATAGTAGCATAAGTATATAAAGATACGTCTTCTTACAAGAAACATTGTAACAGAAATCTCTCTTTCAGGAGGCAACTGATTATCGAGCACGCAATATCTTTGACACGACGAATAATACGGAATAATACTTCCAGAAGACTTACAAAAGAACCGTTGCTATGTGAGAACTGGAGTTCTCAGCCATTTTAATGAACTCTGGATATTCTGTCGAACAGCAAAAATAACAGTTCCAAATTTTTTATTTGTTTTATTTGTTTTATCTCAACGTTCAAAGGTTGAAGGAGGTTATGATAACCTTGAAGACGCAAAACAAAAATAGTTTCCGAATAGTTTCCTAAAGTATTTAAATCTAAATGTAGAAAACAATGATGGAGCTAAAAATTGCTATAGTTATTTATTTACAAGATTTTCACGAACGAAATAGTATAATAAAAGTTTAAGGTAAATATTGTGTCTAATGGAACAACGAAATACGGTTGTATCGGTTATGACTTTAACATATGTTATCAAGATCATCATCTTGAATAATATTCAAAAGATTTTAGTCTTATCTATAGAGATATAGCATATCTCGTGCGCTTGAAAGTGTCGCATCGTGGCAATAGCGCGCCCCGTTCCCTCTCTGACTCGCTTGTTTCAGGCGAGGACTTCGTTTGTTTTTCGGTAGAGAAGACAGACTGGTGAAAGTCGACAGGAGTAGAGACGAGTCCTAGCTCGTGTGTCGAGCGGAAGGAAGAATAAACAATTCCGTAGCGAAGAACCTCCAATATCTTTATTCTGTAGGGAATACTCTACAGCATTCAGAAGTGGGACCCCTACAACATCCTGGCAGGATCTTTACAACATTCAGAATTGGGATCACTCGCGTGATTTTCGTGATTAAATTCACGCATTATTGGTATAACCACGACTGTTGCTATGTGCAGAAGTGTAGAGAAAGTTGTGTGCCGGTAAAATATGCTGTCGCAAGTGCTAGTTACTGCGTTTGTCGCAACCAAAATAACTAGTAAGAAATATACTGTCGCCCAACTAAGGGAACTCTTCCGGGGAGAAGATCTTACGACGGGCAATAAGGCCGATCTGATCCTGCGACTACGGGAGAAAGCTCCCGGCGTGCTGGATGAAGCATGTCAGATTTCCGACGAAGAGACTCACACGGAAGAGGACGTTCCATAAAAGATGACATCAAGTGCGGAAGCCCGGAACGACGAGGTCCATCCGAATCTAGGAGAGAGAATCTTTATCGAAAAGAGATTGCGAGGATGATTACGAATTCCAGTTAATCCGGCGCGAGAGAGACTTATTACAACGTGAGTTCGAGTTAGTGAGACGCGAAGCCTAACTGGGAGGCCGAGCGAACACGAGCGACGTTAGAAGCCCTGTTATTAGCGAGTATAGCGGTTACACTATAAGAATGATCAAGGACATGTTGTGTAAATTCGACGGTGCCGATAGTGAGTACTGGAAATAGGAAACATAAATAAACACATTTATCGGGAAATGTAAATATAGATCACAGATAAATAAATGTGTTATAACTTTTGATAGAAGCATTTTCCAAACAAATGTTTCAGATAAAATTTACTTATTTTTTCCCGTAGAATCTAATTATGCAACTTTTTATAGGGGGTTCCATTTAAAATTATGAAGTTACCCCCGTTCCCCTTAAAAGGGAAGCGGGGGCGACTTTATGTTTATGTAGTTAGAGAGGCCTCTCGAATACATGAAACTTGCTTCCCAACAAACATAATATTACATGTAACGTGCATGTTAGTTGTAATTTCCTATTCAACAATATAACTGTTATATAACACATGTGTTATATAATATAACACATGTTGAGTAGGAAATTACAACTAACATGCACGTTACATGTAATATTGTGTTTGATGGGTTATGAACAATTTTTTGATTTGATAACTATTTTTAAAGTTATGGACTTTCAACACTTCACGTGGGCCACCCTGTATATATACGAAGGTAGTCCCAGAAGTACCTGACTTAACAAAAAAAACACAAAAAATTTGGGAAAAAATATCTTTATTTCTCTACATAGTCTCCTTTTAGCTCAATACACTTTTCCCGACGATGTTCAATAGCTTCGATAGGTTGTTTATAGTGGGAATCGTCGAGCTCCTCAAAATAGCCATCAAGCCACCTTGGTCCATTGTTTTGACTCCTTCGTCTCAGGTGAGAAGTGATGGACCCATGTTTCACCCATGGTTATAAATCGACGCAAAAACTCGGCTTTATTGCTGCGAAACTTCGCCAAACACTCGATTGAAACATCCTCACGACGCTGTTTTTGTTCCAATCGCGGCACCCATCTTGCGCACAGCTTTCTCATGTCCAAATTTTCAGTCAATATGCGATGTACAGCACTTTTTGAAATGCCTACCATGTCTGCTAACTCGCGCACTTTCAGTCGACGGTCATCCAATACCATTTTGTGGATTTTCTTCACCATTTCTGGCGTGGTCATTTCATTTAGTCGACCACTGCGATGCTCGTCTTGGCAGCTCGTACGGCCTCGTTTAAACTCTGCCACCCAATATTTTACTGTTGTAAACGAAGGAGCAAACTTCCCCAGAGTAGAATCTAGCTCCGCTTTCATATAGGTTGGACTGAGGCCTTTCAAATGAAAGTATTGTATCACATAACGATGACCAACTTTTTCCATGTTTATAAATTCACTGACAGCGTTCACGATTGATGGCTGCCAAACAAATACTAAACAACGTCATCAAACTTCAAACTTAAGCTTTATAAGGTTGGTACTTCCTACTATAGTTATTCTTTTCAAACAACAACCGCTATCTATACGTCAGGTCAGGTACTTCTGGGACTACCCTCGTATATATCATTGTTTTACCTAATAAACCGGACCGAGAAGCCCGAGATTCTCTAGCATTGAACACCGTTCTTTCCTCACTGAATCTTTCTCGACGCCAGCCACTCCATTGCACACCGACCGGAATTGACGGCGGGCACACGATAGTGTGAGCCGATCGCGAAAGAACCGACGATGTATGTCAGGAGCGCGCGGGATAGAACGCATCGAGACATACGCAGAAAGCGTTTACCGTTACATATAACGGCCTTAGAATTTTTACTCTGGCGATTTTTCCTGTCACAGTGAGTTATATTCCCATCCTTGAAATTTGGGAGAACACGCAGTCTAGTAGAGCCGATATTCATAGTCGGATCTTATATTTAAGATCGTCTCAAGTTCATATTCAGATACTGTACAAATTACTTCATTGGCTACGGGATATCTGAAGATGAACTTAAGATGGTCTTAAATATAAGACCTGACTATGAATACTGGCCTAGGTATATTATGGCTGCGTTCCGATATTCACTGCCAGTACTGAAAATACATAATTTGTGTCACGTATACTATAGATTTTCAGTGCTGGCACTGAATATGGGAACGCAGCCTATGGGTCTGTTCTTTTTAGCTGCACTGCTGAACTGGTGCAATAAGTTAAAGTGAGAAAAAATATAGTTGTCTCATTCTAACTTATTGCACTAGTTCAGCAGTGTAGCTAAAAAGAACAGACTATATATCCTGGAATAAAGCGATAACAGTACTATCGTGCACGTGCACAATTTAAATGAACCATTTTCGATACTTTTCAATCACAGTAGTGTATTTTCTGCTGCAACTTTTTTATCTGTTTGATTTGTTTGATAAAAACAAGAAATATATATATTCTCTTAATTTACAAAAGTATAATAAATATCTAGAGAAATAAACTTTATTTTATCAAATAATAATAATTATTATTATAGTGGATAAATTTTACCAACTGATTGATAAACAATCTTATTAGTAATAACTAATGATAAAAATTTTTTTCTTATTTTGAAAAAAAACAAAATCATACGTATGATTTAACTGTTAGTTACTTTTTCGCTCAGTATTACAATATCCTAACAATATACAGGGTGTATAAAAAATCAGTACCGGAACAGTGAAATATCATAAAAACTAAGCATTTTAGAAAAAAATGTTTTAAATAAAAATTATAGGGTTTTAAAAGATCTATTTATTGATATTATAAATTTGACCTTGGGTGACGTCATCAAGATCAGAACAAAGTCACCTTGAATTTTTTAAATAGGATCCTTTACTTTTTATTATATATTTTTATAGCCCTTCTTCAAACCTTTTCAAAGCACTATAATTTTTTTTACTTTGAATAATCCGTTTCGAAGTTACCAAGCTTTTTATGATAAGGTGTCCTGCCAACTAAGATAAGATCAAAGAAGTACCTCTCCAGCCAAGACAAAATCCTTACGAGAATCCTTTGAGAATAACGTTAATCTCTAAAAGAAAAGGTAAACGAATGAGCTAGGAAACAAAAAGATTTATCTAATAAATAGAAATTTGTATTAATTAGATAACAAAATTGATAATTCAATTAAAGAAAAAAAAATCATTTATTTTCTCCGTATGAAACAACGCGTATCATGTACAAGTAATATGTTCTACTTCAAGTCAAATTCATTGCAATTGATTTGAAATGATTCAAAGGTGAATTTTAGTGCTGTTATAAATTTAGTACATTAGTATTACTTTAATATTACATGTGTCTGAAATACAAGTCATGGAATTGCTCCAGCCGCTGGCTGGACATTATCGTAAAAAGCTCGATAACTTCGAAATAGCTTACTCGAAGTAGAAAAAATTATAATGCTTTGAAAAGGTCTGAAGATGGCTACAAGAATATGCAATAAAAAATAGGGGGTCCGGTTAAAAAAATTCAAACTGATTTTGTCCTAATCTTGGCGACACCACCCAAGGTTAAACTCATAATGTCAGTAAATAGATCTCTTGAAACCCTACAATTTTTACTTGAAACATTTTTTTCTAAAATGCTTAGTTTTTGTGATATTTCACCGTCCCGGTACTTTTTATACACTCTGTATATTACATATAGCACAGTATAGAGACCCTCTAATTAGAGACTGGCCAGTTTTGATTTAGAATTTTCGTCAAGTCCCGTTTAAATTTCAAACGTATCATCTTTATACAAATATAATAATAGTAACAGTTTCAGAGAAATAAAATAATAATTATTAAAATCACAACTACTTTTGAATTTACAAAATTTATTTTAAAAAAGTATGTACAGCCATAGACTTATCATAACGTTGGTTATAATTATTAACATCGTTTTTGTTGGCAATCCTTAACTTAAATACCGCAAAATACCGTTTAATTATTTTTGAAAATAAATTATGGCAATTAATAATATGGTCTGCGGAAATCAGATTATATTTACTAATTAAATATTTTTTCCAGTCAATATTTTTAGTGCTAAAGCATTTAGAATAATGTCGGAACATCTTTTCTAATATTATGAACAGTTTGAACGTCTTAATGTTTACAAAATATAATGAGCCTATAATGTAACATTTAAATAGAATAAACTTAGTGAAAGAATTTGCAGTGGAGTATTAGATTTTACAGAAGTAATACAGGTTTTACATGTTTTGCACATTTCTATTATCGATTTTACAATATATCACACAACGTTATATAATAAATTTAAATTAATGGTTAATTTCAGTGTCAAAATATTTTTAAACGGTGGTATTGTATCAATATTTATTATATTAGTGTTGATATTGGAAACCGTTTCATAATTCTTATTTTGTTGTTTTTCTGATAAATATTCAATAAATCCTGGAAGATATTTACTTAAATAACACCATAAATTATTGATTTAGAATATGAAACTTAACCTCACCTCACAAAAATACGAGTTACTTGTAAATATCCAATCTTTGCGCCTAATATTCTTCGTCCATATTGCCCGACGTTCGGTATTTCTCGTTAACATTTTCATTATATATCCTTTCGACGAGGAATTATTACAAAATTCGGCGGAACATCCACTTATTTTCGACAATGTATTTAACAACATTTGCATCACACTGATTCTAAACCCATACTGAGGTTGAGACATATACAGGGTG
Organism: Harpegnathos saltator; assembly: GCF_003227715.2. Taxonomy (NCBI): domain Eukaryota; kingdom Metazoa; phylum Arthropoda; class Insecta; order Hymenoptera; family Formicidae; genus Harpegnathos; species Harpegnathos saltator. The sequence goes on from NW_020230412.1 coordinate 1,330,934, forward strand.
TCCCATTTTAAAAGACCCACTCAAATATCTTAGAAACACTGCGTTAAATCGAAACATGCTTAAGATAAAAGTTGTTTAGCTTGAAGAGGGACATAGGACAGCGATTGCATTTTGTTTACAGATGGCTCCACTTTCGAGATATTTACTGATTATCAATTTTCTTAAATGGAAATCCAAATTTTTTATTATATCATCTTTTTCTACTAATTAATTTGAACAACTTTTGTCTGAAATATTTTTTATTTGCTTAATATATTTGGAGATATTTAAGGAAAACTTGGTAACTTTTTCAACATTTACCTTACGATATCTCGCTAACTATTCGTCGAAAGAAAAAATAATACTGGACTTTTTTTATTTTATTTACTATCAAGAATATACTACTATAATAGTGCTCTAACTTTTATTAATTTAATAATTTTGAAATTTCCAAAGGTCCATAAGTTGTAAAATTCAAAATGGCCGATCCAATATGGCGGATCAATAATTAAAAAATGTTTTTAATTTTTATAAAAATCAGTATCCGGGGGTTTTTCGGGTCGCTGATTATGAATCAGAAGTCAGAATTGTGAAATAGAAGAAAATAAAAAATAAAAAAAAAATTAACGGAACTAGGACCTCGCCATGTCCTCGTCGTTAGTTCTGGGTAGCGCTAAGAGCGAGATTAGGAATGATAATTACAAGTGTACATGCAGCAAATTCTATTCTCTTATAAGCATTTTAGTTTTCTAAAATTTTGATCGAACATGTTACAGCCAAATCCTGTAAAACATATTGCAGAATAATGCAACCATTTTATTATTTTCCATTTTGGTAACGCCATCTTGGATTTTCAGTATTCGAAAATGTTGACATCAGGTTTGGATGCAGCGACCAAAAAAATCCAGAAAACTAATTCCAACATAATAAGACTATTTTTTTGTTTTGGTCAACCATATTGGTACCGCCATCTTGCATTTAAGGAAAATTTGAAAATTCTGACCTCAGAACAGAATTCAGTGACTCAAGAAACCTCATGGACACTGTTATAAGAGATATTTTAAACTATTTATTTGGATTTATAGTAGAAAATATTAATTTTTCCATTTTTTTTCAAAGTAATTTATAATAGAAAAACGAAACTGCGAAAAAATCTGAAATAATTCTGAAAGATACTTTAGGGTGTCCTAAATAAATGTCTAAATTGACGTTCCGATATTGATAATAGTTTAGTGCACTTCTATGAAAAGGTATAAATAGATTTTAAACATTTGTTTATTTATAGCAATTATGCAAATGAAAATTTATAGTTGCCTATTTCTTTTTTACATTCCTACATATACTAGGAACTTTATAAAAACAGAAACACCTGTATTTTACGTCAAGAAATTGGTTAAAATAATTAAAAACTGCACGGAAAAAGGTGGGATGCTCAGCGTCTCACCATGATGCAAAGGGTTAAACGTGAAGTTTAATATGAATATCTCACTTTATTATATGATATATTAATTTATTAGAAAAACGAGAAAACTTATTGGACAAACCAATATATTAAGTTATTATTAAATATTGTTAAAATTCCATTGAGATATTTGTTAAAAATAGTAAGTTTTAGTTTAAATGAATGAGTCTTATAAAGAAGCTAAGGGAAACTGCGAGTTGATTATAATATTATACGCTGTGTAATATTATTAACTTTATTATTAAATGTAAGTGCGAAATGTTTATTGATAAGAAAAAGTATCAAAATTTTTAAGCTCTGCCGTATCCTTAAGAAAATTTGTGTTCAATATTTTTATAACTACTCAGGTTAACTTTTGAGTTAAATGCAGCGTTCTTAATAAATTTGTTTCTGATATTTCGTGAATATTTTAATTTACTTCTTTAGAGAGAAGAGCAACATGAAACTCTTTGAAATGTTCATAAAACGTTAGAAATAAATCCAAGAAGGACGTGACATTAATCCGGAAGCCAAACTAAGCAGTACCCTACATCGCGGAAGCCTAAAAAATATCACATTTTTATAATTGTTTCAATACTAATGTAAACACTCGTAATATGTGTTCGTCAAACATATCATATGTCGTAATATCTATTGCGACAATTGCTGAAAATAATGATGTTTTTTTAAAATTTTAGAACTGGAGAACATAGTAATTATATGTAGCAGAGACAAAGAAAGACAGTTTTCTCTGACGCCAGCGTTGAGAAATTGTGGCTGTATCCTTTGCCCGAGCCTCATACGCATGTGTCCACTATGTTACGAACCTCAATAGACTCGTACTTCAATGCAATATAGGATGTTTGTTTATGAGGGGCCAAATAAAAGTTTTCATATTCCTTCTGATGTTCCTCACGTATATGAATTATTGTGCGAAATCGTGTACTAAAAAGACTGTGCTGCATAAAACGAAATAAATGAAAATCTGATGGGGCAATATTTGAAGAATATGTCGGGTGTGGTAGGATTTTCCACATTGTAATTCCATTAAAGTTTCCCGGGTCAATGCAACATAAGGCCTAATATTGTTATGCAGAAGAATTATTTTGTTTTGCTTTGTCGCAAAATGTGGTCATTTCTCGGTCAATTGCTTATTCAACTGCCTCAATTGTCGACTGTATAATTCCTCGATGATACTCTGAAATAGTTTTAACAGCTCATAATATAGCACTCATGCATGTTTCACCAAATACAAGGAGGACCTTATGACCTTGGATCTTTCAATCTTTCATTATGACGTAGAGGATTTTTTGGGATTTACCCACGATTTTTTTGCGATTGGGATTGTTATAATAGATCCACTTTTCGTCTCTGGTCACGATTCGATATAAAAAAGACTTATGTTTGTATTTATTGAGCAGCGAAAGGTAAATGGTGATTTGGCTGGCAATAGCGTTCTCGGATAATTCGTAGGAAACTCACTTTCGTTCTGTCACCATAAGTTTCGTAAATGATTCTGATTGCTTCGAGTTGTTTTACGCTGATGAGATAAAAGAAGCATATAATGACGAATATGCGTCTTATCGACTTTCATTTTTATACAAATTAAAAATATTTATGTGTCAATGAATATGACTTATTATACATCAGTTTCTATGCAGGTTGACCAATACTGTCATAATCTAAAAAAAATGCGTCGCAACTTTCATGTAAATAATTCACAATGCCATATGACGTATGGCATACGTAAACGATGGAAATTTTTACATACCCTTAATATATATGATATCAATAATTTTTCATTTCGTGTCCACATAAATAAATCAAGTCTGTTGTGTATTATGGCATAAAAATCTTTCTCTTTGCTTTTAACATTATACGCATCATTCATTGTTGCTAAGAAATTGTCAATTCTCTCGGTAAAAAAAATCAGAATTATTATTATTATTATTATTTTAATATAATAACACTTTAACTAAACTGCTCCTCCGCGATATATGTACTCATTCGCTAATTTTCTTTAATTAATGTATCGATAATTATCATTATTAGGTTTGTATAATAGTACACTTTTTTGTTAAATCTAATGAGTTCTGCCTACATATGAGCAAACACGTACAAGTTACGTTAGACATTTTATGTGTGCGTGCGTGCGCGTGTGTGTGTCATGCGATCGTGATACATTTACATTAAAACCAAGATTTAGAACCAAGATTTATATATCATATAAATTAGTCAATAATTTAATCGAAGATCTTTTCCAACTTAACGATATAAAATGTTGCTCTGATATTTTTTCAATATTATATTGAGAAAAAAGTACATTTTTTTGTTAACAATTTTTTAATAAACTATTTAATAAATGAGCGACGACTAAGACTTTTTGGTAATTATTGACAAAAATCCAGCTTCCAAGATAATATTTACATATGTTAAAATTATTATGTTGAATAACTTTTAAAAAGTTTTAATCCTCGTCGCTTATTGTTTATTAAAAAGTTATTAATAGAAGTTGTATTAATAGAAGTTTGAAATTAACAAAACTTTGAAATTTTAAAAATATACGAGTTGTATATAAAAAATATAAAAAATGTGTATATTGTAACACAGTACAGATATACGTTAGAAGAAATTCGAATCCTGCTCGTACCCTTGTATCTTTTCTCCAAAGTATACTAATCTAACCTAACTTATATAATTTTGTAATTTTCCAGTAAAGTTTTGAATGAGGAGTTTTCAAAAATGTCAAGCCATACAAAAATATACGAGTTAGGTTAGGTTTGTTTATATTGAGTGGAAAGTGCAAGGATTAGGGAGAGGCAGAGCCCATGCGTTTATACATACACATACTATTTATATACATATATAAGTTTTGTATATTACACATTATTATGCTAAAGTGACAAGAATTAATAAGTATATTGAATAGAAGAATTAACTTTTTTCAAATATAAAAAAATAAACTTTTTAACAAACAATGAGTGACGGCTAAAACTTTCTGAATATTGTTCAAGGTAATGACCTTGACATATATTTTCAAGGTCACAACCGTATCTCGCGCTACTAGGTTAGGTTAAACATAATATTCACCAAAAAGTATTATATTTAATATTTACTAAGAAGTATTATGTTTAATATTTATGACTATAATTACACATGGTGATGTAATTATAATCACGAGACCATTTCTGTAATAAACATTATTATAGAGATGCTAATAATAAGTTATACAAGATGTCTTAGACTGCCTGAACAATCTGTCGTGGAGACGTGGAGAGCGGATCGAAGTGAATCCAAAAATCCTATACCATTTTGCGAAATTCGCAATCGCAAAGTTATCGAGTTATTAATTACAGAAATTTGACGAGTGAGCACGCGCCGAAATGATATTGGACGAACTTTGCAGCCGCTCGGGCCATAATGCGACCTAGCCAATTTAGCAACTGCTGGCAGCGTACGGCGAGACGTAAGAGCGGCGAGATAAAACACGAATATTGGCACGTTAATCTTCTCCTCGTCGCGTACTGGTAATAGTTGCTGGGTCGACTGGGCCGCGCTCTTGCTCGAGTGACTGCAATACTTCTCCAATCATCCAACTAAACGCGCGCTCACTCATCAGATTTCACCGTCATCAATAACTCGGTAACTATTGCGACTATCGCAAAACAGTACGGGACTTTTATGTTTGTCCTAACCCGCTCTATATTTTCATGAACTCTGTAAAAATCTAGGACACACACGCACACACATCTTGTATATTGCTACCATTACTTTTATGTTAGAATAACGAAAAATATGAGTCGGAGATTAATATAATTTGCAATGAAAGTAACAATATTTTTTGTGAATATACCAATATATTCTAGTCGAAATATATTAGAATAATATTTAATATCCTCCGCACCGAAAAATTCCCCTCGTGCACGGAACAACATTCATCTTTTACACGGTTAAGTATGAATACTGCTTGATGTAATTTTATATTGTTGTTTTATTTCTTGTTCGTTTATTACAGTATTCAATGATTCAAGAAGCAGAATTGGACAATTATATCCATACACGACGAATAGTTATATCACGACGGTGCCTGGAATGTTGATCTGTCCAATTGAAATAATACTTTCACTTCGGGGTTTCCTTCGCGCTTCTCGCGATGCTTTCCACCCGTCGAGGCATGATGTATCATGGAAGCCCCATAATAGTCGCTGTCACACGCACAAGAGTGTTATATCTAATCTTGTGCAGTGGCCAGCAGCTGTGTTGGGGTCCAACGTTGTGCTGTACTGCATCTTACGGGATTCCGGTCATTCTCCGTCCGGTCGGATCCGGCATATACTTCAACTTGCGCGAGATATTTCACGCGAGATCCAAAATTATCCTTTGTGTTTTTCATTAAGGAACACGATGACGTACGAATCATAAGTCCTAAATCACCGACAATGTTTTAAGTTAATAACAGGATAATGGTTGCAGGATAATAGTTTCGAGTAATTATTCGCAGAAGAATAATGATGTAATAAAAATAATGACGAAGTATTATATGTGCTGAGAAATTTCCTCGTCTTTAAACAAAAGATCTTAATAATATCTGAGAGTCTTAGTATTAATCATTAACGAGTTGTAAAGTTGTTATGTTGCAATGTTAAAAGTAACAATGAGCAGACTTGGTAAAGCATGTCTTTCCAAGTTAAACTTATGAGAACTAAAAGAAAAAGTTAAAAGCTAAACAGTGTTCGGAATATTTCGGAATATCTCGACATGTAAAATTCGCGTCTCTTTAAGATATGATTCGTACCTTTGGACTGATGCTTGATGTATTGAAAATACAAGTTCATGATACGCCTCGTGGTGTAATAATTCAAACGAGCGAAATAATTTGATGCAATATTCAATGATTCCTCACGATTGCTTCTTCGTGTCCGATATTAATGTTTACTTTGAGAAAAAAGTTTCTGATATTTATATACTATAATTACATCAAAATATAATTATTATAATTGCAATTATAAGTATCTATTATAAATATTAACAATAAGTAACAATTATATAAATAATAATTAAAATCGTAAGTAAATATCAATGATATATAAGTAAAAATAATAATTATAAATAATCATTATTATTAATAATTGCGAAGAATGATTATAGTTGATGTATAATATTTTTATATGGTGAGTGCTACTTTAACGCCATTGTTAATAATCTTATACGTGTACGTGTTACTACTTTCCTTTTGTTAAAGTAACAGAAAAATACAACTAGTGCCGAAAATGATTATAATAACGAATTATTAATATAGCAAAATTAACCATGCTTTTTCTCATTACAAGAATGTGTGTACATACGTATACACACACACTCTTTCTCTTTTTCATATCGATAGACATTCGATGTTAAAATTATCGACATTGCCAGTAATATTTTAACAGATTTATCACTGGTCGCTGCGATTTTATCAATTTGCATTGAAGACTGAAAAAATATTGAGAGTGAGACTAATCTACACTAGGCGACGTAGGAATACGTGCCTAGGCCTGATAAACACGTGGCCGTTAGAAGGAATCGATGATCCTTGATTTATTTGGACAAGGCTCTTCGGTTCTCTTTGACATCTCATCATAGGACGTGCAGCATGATTGTCGCATGATCGCACCATCGTAACAAAATATTTCCGATGCGACATTTAACGCGTTCGAGACCTCCCGGCCTCATTTAACATCAAGTCCGGTGCATGTTTGTCATCGTTTCCGTCATCCATGTAATCGTTAGAAAGGTTGAACAGTAGTAGTCAAGGATATATAAGCGTTGCGAATGAATAAATAAAGCTTATGAAAGTCGCATGGTAGAGAAAGAGGAGGGGGAGAAAGAGAGGGAAAGAGAGAGAGTATACGAAAGTCGTGCGTGAAAGTGCATATGAGCTCAATATTCGCTCGCAGTCACGATAATTCGAGAGACGAAATCTTCAAACAAATGTCTCTTGATGGTATATGCTTATTATCGAACCTTTCTGAGAAAAGCATCATCGTTATACTAGCTTGAGTGCCTAAAAGATGCCTCCGAATTATTTAAAAGACATTCTGTTTATTCTAGAGATATTCTACTTGTGTTTCAGACATCTACGAAGTATTGCAGTTTATTAGATGTCTTACATCTTAGATATCTGCAAGATATATTTTAGACGTTTGTTCTGTTTAAATGTGACATTGCGACGGAATATCGAGGATTCGTGAGTTCCCGTCTCTCGAACCCCGGACGCGGCTGCTCTTTCTGGTGCGAATGAGCGAATTTCCAAGGGCGACTCCTTTGTGAAGGAATTTTGTGCGAATTTTTCGAGGAAGAGAGACACTCAACCAGTGGTGAACGTCGATGGCGAGCGCAGCTCCGCCGCTAAAGTAAGCTGTGGGGATCGGACATCTGGCGATTCTATAGGCCGGTAGGACAGTTCAACTCGAATACAAAATTCATTACGTTCGATCTTCGCCTAACCACGCGCGCTTACAACAGACCTACTGCCGTTTTAGTGTCAGGCTTGAAACCGTTCTTGATATCTGAATATGAAAACACGGCAGTTCGACTCGCTCGCGATCGTCAGCGAGAAATTATCGACACGTCGCTGCGCTAAAAGTAACTTCTGGAGGCGAAGAAGCGAATCGCCGAGGACGCGACGGGAATCGAGTCTCTTAACGGCGAGACGCCGACAAATTGTTTCACTCCGATCGAATGGTTAAATTATTATGCGAATTTGTAGGAAGTTCATGCTTCATTGCGCGAAACTGCAAGTTACTCACGCTTTCTTATGCCGAAGTCCGCCAGTTTTGCGTACCGCTGGCTCTTCGATTCAAGCAATCTCGACAGTGTGGTCGAGATCGAAGCTCGAGATCGGAATCCTCGTGGAATCTCGAACGGTTTTTTCGCAGAGTTGAGTATAAAGGCACGTAGACACGCGTGTGGACACATCGAAGGACGGTACGTCGGTGGTTTCCTTTATCCACTACGTATTATTTTTATCTTCTTGCTAACGAGAGGCGTTGAACGGTATATCGCGAATGTTGGCGTTCCTCGGGAGAGATTCTTCGCGACGACTTCGCAGCGCAAAGTAGTTAGAGTACTCTTCGACCCGTCGTAAAATCGTCGTCGTGCTGCCGGCGGTGAACGACGAAAGGGTAGAAGTCGTGGATAACATCGCGCAAATTGCACTGTCGGAAAGATCGCCTCGAGTGCGGAAGTGTAGCTCGCGATAAGTTTAACGCACGAAGTGAGACAAGATGAGTCGTGTCAAAGAGAGACGTGTCAATCGGAAAACGCTCGCGTTTCTTACATCCGCCGTCGGTCGTCGAGCACAACTGCCGATACCTTCCTAGTTCACCCTTGGTTTATATAGCGCGGCACCACGTGGTCATCTAATCCATCGACCAATGGTAGGGTGGCTTTAGACGGCAACGACCAATGGACGTTCCGCTTTAAGGCTGCAAGACACGTGTTCCTTAGGAAATAAGGGCACAGGAATTACGGGCGAAATCGTATTTGCTTTGCTGAAGTTGGCCGATCGAATAGCGTGTTGTCCGTCGCGCCATCGCTGTGCCTCGTCTCGTCCCTGTTTCCGTGATCTTGAGGTGCATATTTCATATATTAAGGAATCTCGAGTTTCGAAGACACCTGTTATCCGAATTGGCGGCCAGAGTGCCGATTTAAGGCGACTTCTTTCAAATTCTGCCTAAGCTCATCGACAATTAACTTAGTTAGCAGAGTTGTCGACATGAAAATTAAAAGACAGTTTGTTGTTAAAGCGAGGAAAGAAATTCTCATATTCTTTCCTCATAACTTATATTTAAAATTGCTAATAGTCTCTCAAATATGAACTGCTCTATTTTGTTGCATATATAAAATTATTAATTCCTTGATTATTAAGACAAATTATATAGTGAGAAATTGCTGTTGGCAATTTTGCTAGTTAATTGTCCATTGGATTAATCGGAGTTTGGAGAAAGTTACTTCAATGAAGGACGATATATTGCATATATCTTGCGTTATAACCTCTTACCCAGTGTTCAATGACCTTTTAGGCCTGACTGCTATTATATTTTCAGATTTTACCAAGACCTAAAAATGCAAACTAATTAGACTTGAAAATTCATTAAATGCTTAGTGAATGGTTATGGTACTAAACTGTTTAATCCATTTTATTCATAGACCCTACTACGATTGCGAAGTTATCTGTTGTTGAAAATTCAAATAAGAACATCCGAATCAATGGACTCGTCATCATCAAATATGTTATTCATTTCGGGGAAAGTGAATAGGATATCAATAATTTTTTCTTTGAATTTTTTTTTGTATGGAGGCGATGGGGATTCTCTTATTTTAGGAACAAGTGTAACATCGTCTTGTTTCTGCTGATTGTATAAAGTCCCTCCATGGATTTGTGTAAGGGTTAGATTTTGACCTGATCGTTACCATTTGTCGCAATCGGCGACGACGTTGCTATTCCACTGGTGATGCTGATAGTGGTTGTGGTGGTGGTAGTGGTGGTGATGGTGGAGGTAGTGATAATGGCGATGATGGTGGTGGTGATGGTGGTGGAGATGATGGTGGTGACGGTGGTGGTAGCGTTTGATCATGTTGCAGAAAGGTGAATCCCTAAAACGTATCTCACGTATGTATCGACGTAAAGCAAATACTACGTTCGATAAATAGTGGGATCCGACATTAGGTCGACCTAATTTGCATGTTCTTATCGCACATTCTTCTCGCGCGATTCTTCCACGACCACGTGCCAGGATGAGGAACACTTTTATGCGTAACGATTCCTCCGGAGTCGAAGGAACTCAATGAGAGTTTTCGCCGGAAACTCGTGCTTTCGTTTCGCGTTTTTTGTGCTACTTGAATTTGTTCTGCACGTGACACTTGGACAGATTTAGCGAAAATAATCATGCATTGTACGAGTAGTCATGCGTGAATGGTCAAAAATTATTATCTACATATAACTGCTATATTACAGATTATAAAAATTATACACTATAACAAACACTATGTACTATATACTACAAACTATAAAAAGATGCAATAAACTTGAATCGACTTGACTGCTACGAAGATATTAGGGAATGTTGTTCCCGACGCTATTTAAAAGTTAATATTATTTTTTAACGTGTCAACTATATGTATATATTTATTATTCAGCGAAACTCGCAAAGAACTTACGCGAATTAACTTGTATTTGACGTACAGAATAGAGAATTTTTTACATATACGAGTTCGAGACAACAATTAACATATTAAACTTAAACTTAATTACAGGGTTATATATAGCAAAATAAATACTCCAATTCTTTTGGCAAAATTTTCGTGTTTTTCTTAAATATTGCTCATATAAAACAAACTCAAAACTTTCGAAACGTCATAGTTTTTAAAAGTTCAATGAACCAACCATAACGCTAATCCAAAATATCGATTGCACTTGTCTGATTTATTCAAACTTCCCATCAGAAGTAAAATTATATGTATTGTGCAATGCGATAAATTTTTTGGTAACTAAAAAAACATCATACAACATTAGTTTCATTAACATTACTGTTTCATTAACATTTACTGTTGAATAAATTCAAATTTTTAGATGGTTGAACCTTATTACATTATTGGTTTCTCTGATTGTTGATCTGATTTTATTTAATTTGATTCGATTGCAATTTGTAAGGTAAAAGTTGTATAACTTTGAAACATAGTTCTTTTTTTTTATTTTTTTTCGGTGCTAAAAATCAGTTATAGTACAATAACGCCGTGTGAATTTTGTTTTATCTGTTATTACAGTAACATACCAATCGTGCATTTTACATTATCATCATATTACGTAATTATATTGCAATTTATTGCGAAGGAAACAACAAGATTAAACAGATATGTTGTCATCGGTCCAAGAAACGCGTTATTGCTTGTAGTCGGTGCAACACGATAGAAGGAAAATTTTCGTCAATTTACACGTCAATGGTGTGAAACGTAGAACAAAAGTTTATGTGAATTTATACGGAGATATAGAATCGTAGTCGCAGACATACACAAGGAACATCGATGCAAGGTTGAGACAGTAAGGGTCTCGACCGCCCTCCCGCACCCTCATCCAGTGGTGCAACAGGAGTATTCTACGTAAGACACACCTCCGTAAAGTTCACAAAGTAAACCGAAATGAAAGTAAAACGTCAGACCTATTTTTTTTAGAGTAAATTAATTCCTATTATTTTCTTCGTAGAAAATTGTTAATATAAATAAGAATTATTAAATTAATTACTAATTACTAATTTAAACCAGTAACGAGTATTGATGAGAATTTCCAGCCTCGGTCAAACTCATTTTACGACCGCGATCTACATCTTTTTAGTTTGAACATGACAATAATAACGACGGAACCGAAAGTACTACTGTAATACTCTACTGTTCATTCAAATGGCGGACAATAAGAGAGAAGCGAAAGTATAATTAGTTTGTCTATTTCTCTTCGAGCTGGCAAACTGATTACGACACATTCGTAAATATGTATAATAGTAACATTCTATATTTATAATAGAATTTATTAGTGTTAGTAAAGCTGAAGTGTGCAGCAAAGATTACAGAAAATCGTTGATCAGTTAACATTTGTTAGACAGAGAAAGATATAGCACCCAAGCTACCCGTTTTTTTTATCTCGTGTCTTGACACTGAAATATAAACATCGATCTGAAATATTGTCGTAAGACGTTTAAACGTCTTTAAGACACCTTTTAGAAATTTATGCTGTCTGGGATTGTAATGAGCTTTTCAGCATAGTACAGAGTTGGATGAGGCCACTGGATGAGGCTCTGTTGTTGTGATAACTGGACGAACGAGAGTGTGAAGAATATGGGCGGAAAGCGAGGAACGAGAATGCTAGTCCGACAACCTTACGCCTTTGCGTCGAGGCGCGTGCATCCTCCGAAGGGGACAATATGGGTAGGAAAAAAAGGGCACGAGCGAATGGCGGTGTGAGCGGAGCCGCGGGTAACAGTAGCCGAGTAAGCTCCAGACACTTGTTAGGATTCACGGCTTAGAGCACTCCCGGTTGCTCAGGCTTCACGTCTGCCTGGCCCGAGCCGAGCCTCCTCTACTGACTCGGACAGCTCCGCGCCGCCGTCATTCTATGCCGAGGACTTCTTAACTTACGCCTTACGCGCTCACGTTACCCCCGATCGGAGTGATTTCGTTCTGCTCGCTCGCTCGTTCGCTCGCTCGCTCGCTCGCTCTTGCTCTCTCTTTCCCCGTCTCCCAGCTATCGCTTCGCGACTCAACAATGATCCGCATAAAAGCCACCGGTCAGATTGTCCCGTATCGATAACGCGTAAAGCGAATGACACACAAGAGAACGTAAGCAGCAGTAAAACTTAAGCAGCTATCAAATCGACCAATCGCATTCGAGGATTATCGAGAACGTGACTGTGATTGGCTAATTCGCTTACTGCTTAGGCCTTGCTACCTAATTCTCTTATTTACTTTTAAAATTCGATACTCTGCATGCGTACAATCGTTTTTAAATGTCTGTTCAAGGAAATTTTCATAGTTGTATAATGCATATGCATGAGGAAATTGTGTGTCTAATATAAAATATATCTTTCTATTATACATATATCAATATGCAAATTGCTAGCAGCACGTCGGCAAATTGGCACAAATTCGATCAGAATATTGTGGCAGATCTACAGCTATTTATATATATGCATTATATATGCATTATGTCTCGCGTTCTGTGTCGATAAATTATAGATATAATTTTAAACAGATTGGCGGCAGAAGTCAAGCAGGAAAAGAGAGATCTACAGCATGTTCTATTTAAATGTATTTAAATTATTACGGAACGATGGATCCTACTTAATTTCTGTTGTCAATCTGTCATATTCTGCAGATAGATGCTGTATAGAGATATGCGAACTATTCGAATTTGAATCGAATCGAACCTAATGTAATTTGATTCGATTTGAATCTGAATCTCTATGATTCGAATCCAAATAATTCGAAAATTTCGAATCGCGGAGATTCGAATACGAATCAAATACATTAGCGTTTGCGCGCATCAGCTACAAAACGGGCCATCTGGGCCTGTACGTTTGAACCCTTAACTTGTAATTAATTTAACTTATAATTAATAACTTAATTATAAATTACTTTAAATATTTAAATATATATTTTACTTTAAGATGATATTATAATATCAATATTCCCTTTCATATTAAAATCTTCTATCATTATTTGCATGTTTAATAGTCATGTTAAATTTTTTTAATGATTCGATTCGATTTTATTCGATTTGATTCGAATTCGAATGAAATTTCATAGATTCGATTCGATCCGACATAAAAATTCTTGATTCGCACATCTCTAATGTTGTATTATATTTTTGCTAGCAAGCTGTTGACAAAATTTAAAACAGATTATTGCAAAATTTATAGCGTCAAATTCGCTGCTGCGTATTTGACTATCTGAGATTGATTCATTTTCTTGTGCATATAAAGTATACGATTATATATGTTTCTTTGGGTAAACCTTAATACGATATAGTAAAACTTTAGTATTTTTATATTCAAGCATTTTTGAGTACCTGAAAATACGCTGTACGCTGGTATTATTTAAGTACGCAGGTACCTATACAAAAAACAATTTGGTATAATTGATAAAATTTTATCTGATGCCTGTGCCCAAATAAAATTCGATTATAAAATAGAAAGATTTTGCAGGAGATTTCTATTTGGTTAACTATTCTTAACGAATATTTAGTTCAAGTCTGCGCTACAAATATGCTTGTTCTTGTTATATGTTGTAGTTAGAAAAATTAATAATTAGATAATATCTGAAATTATTTGCATACTCGGTTTCTCGGGTATCCAAGTAGTCGAGATTGACGCCAGCAGTTTTTAATCATTGTCTCGAGACTCGTGATGGACGTTCTGCGACATTTGCTATCATTTTATTTGGTGGTTAGGTTTTAATCTTTTTAATATCTGATGACTGAGGTGAACGTAGATGTCCGTTGTAGTCGAAGAAGTGCTGATTATATAAGCACCCACCTTAGGTTTATGCCATATTTCATGTTGCAAATGTACAATGAAATAAGACAGAAACATAAGACGGTTTGCCTATGATATATTGTTTTTCTTAGCTCCCTCGGAACCCAGAATCGCTGTTTTGTTCTTGGTATTTTTTCACACGGGCGAGAATCTACACTGTAAAGCTGGTAAAACTTATAAAATCAGTTGATTTAACTGAGTCAAGATAAAGGAATCCAATTTCAGGGTTACACAGAGAACCAACTGTCCTAATTTTTCCAGTGAAGTTTTGCTGCTTAATTTTTTGTCTCTTCATTATATAAAACAAGGCTAAAATTTATGAGGTGACCAATAAGTTATTACAATACATTATTGATCGTACTTGGCGATTTATTTTTATTAGATAACATTTCACTAGAAACAGAATTATTCGATATATGTAGAATTATGCGATTAAATCAATTTTTTAATAAATTTTGATCAACGTTTATATCACTGATTGCATACAGCCGCATTTGTTTCATTAACTTTTTTTACTACTGATCAATTTTGTAGTTAAAGGTGCTGCGTCAGATTATTAATCTTGAACTTTGACTAGATTGCAACGAAATTTGTGTAACCCCGAAATTTGGTTTTCTTATCTGACTTTTGTTTTCAGTATTATTTAAAGAATACTTTCTTCCGTATACATACTTCTTAACCCTTTAGATATACAAAATTTTTGTTTATTAATATATATCATACTAAGAGTTAAAACTAGCGTTTGTATGAAACACTATTGGAATATGCTCGTATCAAAATCAAAATTCATACGCTACAACTAATGAATAGTTGATTCCGATATTTTCCTTAATCTGACGGTATGCAATTTTCCGTAGTTTCTTGAAATTTCCTTAATATCACAAGCATATTCTAAGTGAAACAAACTAATATAATATTTTCTGGTTCATAAATATTTTTCTGAGAAAATCTTTTCGTGTATGTCCCAAACACGATAAGATTTTTCACAGGTTCCTGCAGTTTCAGAGAACATCGTCGAGAATATATACAATCTTAGTCATAATGCCGAGATGCATTTTCGTCACATTTGGGTGTACTTTTTGATATTTCGTCCCTCTGAATGAACTTATTAATAGTAGTTACGCTAAAGGGCTCAACATTTGACTTACGACGAGAAAGTTATTTGAAAAATTTGAAACGCGCCTGACATAATAAAAATGGCCTATGCGCAAATATGTTATAAGTTCATCGACTATAAAAAGTCGTTAGTTACGTAGTGTCAGATGACCTGTTATAGTTCGTCACCCGATTTAACAATATCGAGTCGAGGACATTTACATTGCCTATATGCGACGTGTTATCCAATGTAACTTATAGAAGTCGTAGGACGGTGGTAAAGCTCTTATACCGCATATGCGCTCTTGCGTAACGAATTTATGACATTTTACATATAGTCAATAATGAACTTGCACCTTTCGACACACCCGCTTATCATTCGTTTATGGCTGCGCCAAAGACGTCTGCTATAAAATATATTAGTAATACATCGATACAAATACGTCAGTGCAAATACGTTAATTACATTGCGAGACACTTATTGACAAAAAATGTCTCGCCTCGACTTGGGACAATTGTTTTACTTTGGGACAAAGCATAAGAATTTAACCATTTTATTTACTACTTATTACAATAGATTGTTATGTCTATCGTTAGGAGTGTGTTTGCTTAAATTCAATCATATTCTAAAGATTCAAATTGATTGTTTTTCTATTATTTCATTATTTGTGTGTCTGAAAAGGAGAGAGATTTTTTGTTGAACGATTTGTTGATAATCAGAATTATCACACTTGTACCGCATGATTTGGATACATTCGTATTAAAACTACAATTTATACAGTGCAATTTATACAGTACAACAATTAATAGTTGATGCGTTTGTTTTTATTCTGATGATACAAAATTTCTCTTACTTGAAATGTTTTCATTATTATAAGTATATCTCTAAGAACAGTCTACGTATGATACGTTTATACATATTTTATTATATACTTTATGTATTATCATCTATATTATTATCACGATACTTTTATGTACTTTTGTGATACTTTTACGAATTTTTTTATCATCTAAAAAAATTCTTTCCGTGTAGGAGAGAACCATGCAAAACGGTAAGCGCTATGCTAATAGGTTCGAAAAGAAAATCAAATTTTTGTTTGCACCATTCTCAGGTGATGCATAATTATCGCATAAAAATGTTACACGGAAAGGTCAGAAAAAGAGATATGATAGTGCTGATTAACTTACATTTTTCATGTATCAATCACGGACAAAAAGGTGGTTTATTATTTTTTGTGTGAGTTACAGAATGCATTCATCTTGTGCAATGGAGGACTTTCTATATCAGACAAGACAGATGCATTCCGAAACTTACATGAAAGATAGCGAATAACTTTTCTGTCCGCGTTTGTACACTACGTCATGTATGTTTTGTCATTATAACTATGGTCCCATGCAGCACACACAGTTAAAAAAATGTTGCTGCAACGGTGCAACAATGTTGCAACGTTACAGCAACGTTGCAGCGTAATGCTGCAACTTCTATGCTGTATGAAGTCCCATATACCATACGAAGTTGAAAAAACGTTACTGAAATGTTGCAACAATATTGCAATGTTGCTTGAACGTTGTAACAATGTTGCAATGTTGCTTCAACGTTGTAACAATATTGCAATGTTGCATCAACGTTATAGCACTATTGCTGCAACTTCTGTGCTCTATATAGGGTTATTTATATAATTTTCGATCTTATTCGTACATGTATAAGACTGAAAATCACACAAGAAACCCTAGTTATGATGCTAAGGCATATATAATACAATATCTGTCAAGTCTAGCTTTGAAGTACCGATGATTATTACGAGTAAGATAAACAACATCGACTTGACGTTTTCTTAAAAAGTTTTACTTTTTTTTAAGTCTAACGGGTTTTCCTAGTCTTAGTGAGATTCTCAGATCTGAATTTACAGCGCTTGAACTGATTGTTTTATTTGAATCATATGTGTGACATATTTGTAATCGTGACTCAGCCAAAACATTTATAATTTTAGAACAAAATATAAATATCTCACTTTGGATAAATTTTAAACAATTATAAATATCTCGCTTTAAGCAAATTTCAAACGTCCATTGATACAAAATGTAACAAGTCAGAATTAATAGGAATTAATAGGAAAAGGATGAATCTTTTGCAATTTTATAAAACATAGAGAAATACAATTATATTTTCGATAATCGAATAACGAGACATCAAAATCTATGACTAAATCTAATCTATCTTTGATATTTTTTAATAGTTTTTATTGCTATTTAACTAATAAATTCACATTCAACTCTAAATAAAAATCTGAGCATGTCATTGAGATAAATTTCGAGCAATAACTGTTAATACAGTCAGTCGATTAAAAGTTGCAACACTCTTCCTTGATAGTTTTTATAATGTATTTCGTATTCAATAGAAAACTGTATCTCCTGAGAATTACTGAAAACAAATTTTCCTATAGGATATGAGATGTGTCAAGAAACTCGTCGAGCGGAGATGTAACTTTTAATTATCTAACTGTGCGAGTCAGAATTTGATAGAAAAACGACAAATTTCTTATATCAATCTGATGAAATGAAAGAGCACGGTCACACTTATTAGAATTCAGACAATAAAACATCAAAGTTCTTAGATGTTTCGTTTTTTTACAGATTTTTAATCGCGATTTATAACTGAGAGGTTCTCATCTAACTCTAAATTAAAATCTGGATGTCACTTGAGACAAATTTTAAGTAACAAGCATTATATATGTGCTGTAACAAGATGGAATATAATACAAAAACAACAAATTTCTTACGTCACACTGATAAGATAAAAGAACTCTTACAAAAATATTTCACCGTTTTTAGCCCTCAAAAATCGATTTTGATTGTAAATTTGAGTTGTAGAAAGTGTGCATTCAACTCAACGAGTATGACACCGTTTTTAGGTCGGAAAGGGGCACTTTTACTTAAACAGTGAGTGGTGAAAACGGATTGTCGAGTAATAAAAACAAGTATATCCGAGTAGTAAAAACGTACCATAAAGTATATTTTTAAACAGATTGCCCGTCTTTAACACTCTTTTTTTCAGCTGCGAGTAACAGCATGTTAATATGTACATTTTTACTCAATTTATTTCAATGTCTTGAGTAAAAGAGGTACGTATTAACGTGCAACCACTATACTCGTTATAACTTTTCGCTCTGTACGCTGCGCGGGCTTGAGAGTACAAGAAACGAACATAACAATGAAGAAACAGGTAGAGAACGGGCTAAAAACGGGCGAAAAACGGGCAATATGAGGATAAAAACAGTGAAATATTTTTGTAAGGGAAAGCGATCACACTTTTCAACACTCGAACATTAATATGTTCAACATCACGTCAGCCATACCAGAGTGACGGATAAGTTTTTGTAGAGGCTCCGTCACCCACTTACGAGTGATGGTCTTATTCAATTAATTTCACAAATAATTCGCATAATTTTTTAGTAATAACAAGAATATCTAGTGCTCATTTAATGATACATATTATAATAAAACGGAGAAAATCATTCTGAACGAAAATTGAAAGTGCTGTACGTTTTGATGGCTGCAATGGTAGTGACTTATGGTCTTTCCAACAAGAAACAAAAGAAATCACTGTAACAAAAGAATTCAGTGAGCTTCATCGTTGAGTAGTTGCTTTTGTAATAATTCCAACCGTGTTGAAAAGACAATTGAATCGTTATCAGCTGCTTATATGCTAATACGATGATCTACGCGAGAAATTCCGGATTTGGGTCTTGCGGGAAATATATTCGATTTATATCGAGCGTTCAACGTGTTAAATGTCAAAATTCTCGCACTTTCTCTCGATGCTACTTAATAGATTATTTGCCAGAGCGATTATACAGTGCCAAAAAATCAGTGATTCGCAGCTGAAAGGGAACGAGAGGAATCCAGCTCGAAAGAGACGTACTTGTTTTGTAGATTGTATGTGTACGAGCGTACAAGACAGCCGCATGCGTGCGTAGGTACGAAGAGATGCATAAGAAGCCTTAAATCTGCCGTAGAGGTAAACGGGATTAATCCCGTCCACCCCACGCGAAGCCATGCCAATCTCATTGGCGTAGAGATATCGTCTTCCCTAGTGAAGATAACGTTTCTTTCGTCGAGCTAACCTATGTCCGTCTTCCATGCTCGACCTTGCTCGTCGCTGCCGAATGCGTTCGCTGTCGTCGGCTATCGCGCGATACGCCTCGAGACATTGATCGTTCGATGATAGAACTGCCATTTTCCACATGGTATCGGCATGTTCAGACAATATTCTTGCCGCTTACTGTGTTGCGTTTGAGGCCTATCGCTAATACGTTCGCTACAACAGTTTATTCAGGGAACTCTCCTCGCAGGCTACGTTGTACATGTTTTTATGTAATTGAGTAAGCAGATTTGGTTTGTTTATGTGGCCATAGGAAGAGAAATTGTCACACAATTGCAAAATGTTGAATAAAAATCGACTGGAAGTGAGAGATTAGTGCGTCATATAAGGTAGCAAATATATTAAGGTCCACGACACACGCAAGAACATGAGTTGTAAGACTAAGGTTGCCAGATTCTTCTTTGGGGGAAAGATTCTCCTTCTTTCTAGCCAGAATTTTCCTGTTCCGCCAAGGACGCTATTTGTCTTTTTCTACCGCATCGAAGGAATTTTTGTTTGTTTGTCAGATGTGGCTATAGTGACTTATCATAGTCACTAGCTAGTACCATTTTTATCAGTACATGTTTATTAATAACATATACATGTAAAATATATACATGAAACATATGGTATATGCAGTTGAAAATTAACGTTCGGAAAGATGAGAAGCACATTCTACCCGACGACCTTTCTTTTTGCGCATTAAAATTTTCGGCCATCCTTCCCTACTTGCAAATCTGACAACCCTATGTAAGACATAAATAGTGAACAAATTAACCAACTACAGCCGATTATTCTCCACTAATAAAGAAATAATCGACTACGGTTGGGCAATTTATTATTACTTACGTTTTACTATTTACGTTTTTGCATACATCATGGGCTCAACATGTTGAATATTATGACCAGCACCGATGAGCGATTATGATACTACGAAGAATAATTCAATTTCAATAATGGCTTTTATTTTCAGTTATGTCCAGTCAGAACCGTAATGTTGATTTGACGTTGATTTGTTGTTGAAATGGTCGATGAACCGTTGAATCAACGTTAATTCAACCTTTATCGACGTAGAATCAACCTTGAGTCAACGTTGTAGTTCTGACTGAGTGATATTTCATCTCGGATGCATCATATTTATGTATTTCTGTATCATGACTGTTGCTTTTGGGAGAAATTAGCAGACACATTAAATGCAACAATAATATACACGGCGAATGCATATACGCAATATTATTACCGCATTTGAGGCTCTCGGTTATTCTCCGCGACCATTCTAGTTTCTTATGTCAGAAGCCGAGAAAATGCGCGCTTAAAACTCTTGCAAAATACGTTCGGACGAAAAAATATGTTCACTAGATGACACTTGAAAGTCATTGAGCAGATTTGTAAAATTCGAACGTTTTTTTTGCTCTAGTAATCAATAAATAATTGTAAAATCAACGTGACGGAATTATAGGAAAGATAGGTGAAAAGAACGGATTGCATGTCACGTTGATTTTACAGTAATTTATTGATTATTATAGCAAAAGGAAAGTGCTTGAATTGTTTTACAAATCTGTGCAATTGATTGCAAGTATCATTTCGTGGATACATATTTTACTTCATCATTACTATTTTGCAGGAAATTTGAGCGTACATTCTCTCACATTGTTATTGGGTTACGGTTTTTTTCAAAACATACAGTTACAATACAAAATTATGTAAATACGATGGGCTTGAGCCGAAATAGTAGACGTTACTGGAGTTTTCTACACTTTGTCTTATTAAGTTACATATAAAATTATTTGTGTTTAAAAATTACGTCTGCAGTTTTATTTATTTATCATATCTTTAGTAATTTGATTATTAGTTAAAGATTTGTATAATCAACGAAAAAATCAACACGGCACAATTAATGTGTTAAACGTTGTTCGATGTCATCGCAGTCATCGTTGTTTTCGTAAGAATTGATGATAATGAATGCTCGACCGGAGATTTTACGTTGAAACTTCGTCCATTCTTTCAGAAATAATGTTAAAAAAGTTCGTGTTATTGTTATTGAAGTTAGCAATTGGATATTTATAAGTGAAATACGGAAATGCATTTTTTTGAGAAGTGGCAATTCTTTTAGGAATAATAAGCGCCATTGACGCATATATTTAAGTTTATTCTATCTTATTAGTTAATCATTTAAGAATGTTATGGATTTATTAGGTTCGCTATAAAAATTGCTTCTTAAATTTTAAGCCTACATGTGCGTAAACGCGGTCGAATAAAACACTGTGCATTTTGATAACTGTTAAAAATTTGCGAGAAACATTAAATTGATCTTTTTCCTAAGGTTTTATATAATTTGATGTATTAATTTATGTTTAGCTTAAATGTTAAATATGGCAAATTAAAAAAAAAAAAGACGTAAGAGATAGCAATTGCTGGCGATTCAACAAGTTTTGGAATAAAATTTAAGATTCAAAGCATTTTCCTAAATAAAAATGAGAAAAATGTGCAATAGTTTGTAAAATAACAACGTTTATTAAATAAATGTGTCTTTTCTTCGTCTGCCGTCGTGTATAATGCGAAAGCAACGAATATCGGCTGAGATTTCCATTAAATGTCATCGAAAACGTAAAAATCGGCTGTTAAAATCTTTATTACCGAAGTTACTTCTGTTTCTCTTTGATTTCAATATGTAATTGTCACTATTAAATCCAATTTTCCATACAGCTCTTATAGGTATGCTTAATTTTATTCTCGTTATACTTGATATACTTATCTCGTTATATTTATAAATATATGTAAAAAGTAATGAAAATAACAAAATGAACAACACTAAAATTGTTTGAACATATATATCTTTGGCAGAGAAATTATATAAAATTTGTTAGTACATGTATGAGGTGTGAAGATTATGTTTCAAGTCATTTTTAGGAATGTTGCGTAATAAAGAGAAATAGCTTATTTTCAAAGTCGAAACTCGTAATTATGTTCTATTAACATTCAAAATAAAATCCAATCTCTCAACAATAGTGCAGCACTAATTAAACTAATATGCAACTTAAATAACTAATAAAAATTTTAACGAGCAGAAATAGAAGACAAAGAATACTCGAATTCTTGCGTTTCCTAATATTTCTGTCGGAAAAAACGAAGGTTTTCTCAAATAATCGGATATCAAATACCGAAACGAGTCGCGCGTGTAGATATCACTAGAAAACCATGGCAACTAATCACGTAATTATATCATCTTTTAATTATTACACTACTTGTTCACGATCGACAAAAAATACAAAGAAATAAGTGATTCATCCGATCAAATAGTTGAGGATCGCGCACGATCAAAAGCGTGTCTCTTGGGAATCGCGTGTGCCAAGTGACTGGTAAAAAATATTATAAATCGGGCGAACTAATTGCGCAATTAGTTTGTTCCTCGGCCACCGAATGTTCGGTTTAAATCGTGGCTGAAGCAAAGAGCGACTCACTCGATCGAGCGGTCGAAGATTGCATACGACTAGACTTGCGAGTTCTCATCGAGAATTTCTGAATTTTCGTCCGTGCTGCGATCGCCGAGACGAGCGTAGGAATTTGTACGGCCTCGAGAACGTGAGAGAGAATCTGAGAGGATACATACCCGAGAAAACGATGTAGATTCGCTGAATTTGTTTACGGGCGCAAAGCGACTGAGGCGAGCCGCGTCGTTGTGAATCGCAAGCGACGGCACGCGACGCCGCGTCCGACGGCTGCCACCTGCAACGTCGTTCACCAACAGCGGCGACGATTCCGGCGATCACGCGGCGGCGTCGTCGATCGCGTGCCTCATTGCAGATGAAATCGCGCTGATCGCAGAGGAGGAGACCTCGCGTGGTGATCTCGCGGGATTCACGCGGCTTATCCAGATAATTGACATAGCAGATGCTCGCGAGGCGACTGCCCGTATATGAGCGTACGGCAGATCAATTTGCTAGTTTCTCGGAGTTTGCCCTGCCATCTGGTACGCGGATGCAGCACTAGAGGCTTTTCTGTTGTTCAAAATAATTGCGATCGGACTTCTTGTTCACGGGGATTTTCTTTGTCATTCATATGAGGTCATGTGTAAGTAGATCTTTCGGTTCCTCACAGTAATATATCAAATTTCGAGGCGACGTACCATTGGTGAGCTCGGCCTTAAATGATGATGAATTTTTGTGGAAAATATGCTGTTGTCTTTTCTTTTTTAAAGAAAAAGAGGATTATACACTTTGCAATGTTCGCTTTTCTATATGCGAATACGGATTTGAAATGGGTTGGAAACAAAAACTTCAATACCCGCTTAAGTTCTCGATAACTGCGGTTTTTTTCGGTTCTGATTAATGAGGCTGTAGTTATCCGCAGCCAAATCTCGAGGGGCTCGAGATTTAGGTACTTTCATCGAGATAAGTGTTACAACAAAAATTAATTTTATAATTATTTATTGATTATTAGTGTAAAAGGAAAATAATGCGTATAATGGGTTTTAGATTTTAGATCAAAGATAGTTTCTATAATTCTCCTTACTAATAAAAATAATAACATTGATATGATCATTATACAGTGTAAGTTTACTGAATTATATTTCTAGTTTATTACTTATACATTAAAAAAATCAAGTATTAATAATTTGTCACTTTTATACTTGACATAAATTTCCTGATATCATTATTCTTATAAAAATACAGGACTAAAATAAAGTAATAAAAAATATAAATACATTAAGATATAAAAAGAAGAATTTATATTTATTATATATATATATATTTCTTATAAAATAATAAAATAATAAAATAAGTTAGTAGTAAAATAGTAAAAAAGTTCTAAAGTTCGAGTTTCTTCTTATTTAAGGAAATTTTTCTTTCTTATTTAGGTTACATTTTCTATCTTCGTCATTTTTATATATATTTATTTTTTTGTAGCTAAATCATCTATTTGTATGGAATTATTTACTCGATCTGGCCAATATTTTTATTTATATCGATATCTTGTGAAAAAAGTTATATATTTTTGCTGATGTCTCTTTTATTTTTATATTTTTGTATATTTAGGATAATGTGTGTATTTATATGATTTTTTTTCAATACAGTATGATTTTTAATAACAACTTTTTCTCTCTCTCTCTCTCTCTCTCTTTCTCTTTTTCTTCCTTAATAAAGTTATTTTCAGTAACATTTCTCTTTTAGTACTATTTTTTTTTAAATATATTTTTGACTTTTATATTTCTATGTAACTAAAACAATTGTGAAAATTTTATTTTACAACAATTTGTAATTATTTATATATTCGGAATCTCTTACTAATTCATGTTTAATAATTTTTCTCGACATATTTTAAAATATTTTATTCGAACACATGTTATATAAAAGTAGCTGAGATAGCTGATTAATATTCGAAGGGTGGGCGGCAGAAAAATATTGATTATTTCTATATATATCAATGTTTTGATGAGTCATTTTGAGGAGGAATATTAATTGTTAATTTATATTTACATGTAGAGTTGGTTTTTGAGGAAAACATTAATATTAACTGGCAACTTTGAAAGACGATATCAAATAAACGATATAACGTTGGGTTTATTACTTTTTTATTTGTTCGAATATATAGTTCGTGCGGATATATAAAATATATAGTTAAAATATATAATATAGTTCGAATATATCAGTTTAATTTGTTTTATATTATTATTTATCACCGACCACATTTATGCGAATTATTTTCTGCAACGATTTATTGGAGTTTTCTTCTAACGTTTTTTAATAGTATTCTTTTTGTTGAATATTATATTTATATGTGGTTAATTTATATTTTTAATTGTACAACTATAACTTATGATATTAATTATACATTGTACAAAGTGATCCGAAATTCCCACATTCGGAGCACAAGACATGATACTTTATGTTAAAACAAACAACTTTTTCCTTTAGCAAAATTGCATCTGATAAATAGTTTTTGCAGGAGAGCGTGTTAAAGTTAACGAATAAGCGTTCTTGTCTATGTAGCGCTCAGGGCCGGCGCGCGCGCCTCACTCGCGTGTACTTACACAGTTCAAACATTTCGTACTTTTGTTAAAATTATTTGTGTGTAGAAAGTTTTGTGTTAAATTTTTACACAGTCGTGTGTTAATTTAATATATCGTTGTTGTGTTACCTAGACTTTCTTGTGTTAAATTAAGATTATCTATTTTCAAGTGTTAAAATGACACTTCCAAATATTAAAATAACACAATTTATATAAATGAATTGTATACATCAGGTAAATGAATGAATTCTTGTTGTAACATATCTTATATGTTGAAGTCAACACCTAAAATGTGTTACTTTCCTCATTATAACAGTTATCTTGGGTTAAATGTATAATGTAATGTTAACATTTCTAGTATGTGAAGATTGGATTTTTTAGAACATATAGATTATGTCAATCTAACATTTTCATTTCATTAAATCATAGATCATTACTTTTCCCAAATGCTGAAGTAACATTCATTGTATGTCAATTTAACACAAACTGTTATTCTTGACGGCATTCAAATGTTAAATTTTTGTGTTAATTTTTTACATATTTTTATGTGTGTTATTTTTTAACATATTTGCTATATGTTAAATTAACACATAAATAAGAGTGGATGATTTGAGACACATGAAATATGTTGAATTTAACACATCATTTTTTACAGTGTAGTCAATGACAGGTATTCATAAGTAATGTCTTTTAAAACGCTCATACGGTTGTTGTGATTAGTTTACGACACCTTAAGACTTTATTTAAGACAATCTTAAATAATAAGAATCAACTATGAACAATACCGGGATTTGACCTTCGTCCGTATTGTATTGCTTAAATAATGAAAAGTTAATAAAATAAGTACTACTTTTATTTCTTATATATAAATGAATAAATATATTATTAATGAATATAATATTAATGAATATAAATGAATAAATTATATATAAATGTAATAAATGAATAAAAAATTGTCTGATTGCACAATATCATCTGAAAATAAAAACAAATGTAAATAGTAATATGCTTTGTGAGTTGTCTGTGAGTAATATGCCTTGTGAAATTCTGGTATTGTTTATAGTTGACTCTTATTATTTAAGATTGTCTTAAGTACAGTCTTAAGATGTAAACTAATTACAAAAGAGCCATATGAGTGTCTTAAAAG
Organism: Harpegnathos saltator; assembly: GCF_003227715.2. NCBI lineage: Eukaryota > Metazoa > Arthropoda > Insecta > Hymenoptera > Formicidae > Harpegnathos > Harpegnathos saltator. The sequence continues at coordinate 1,357,810 of NW_020230412.1, forward strand.
ACATTACTTATGAATACTAGTCACTAACTAGGTACACGCGAGTGAGGCGCGCATCGGCCCTGAGCGCTACATAGACAAGAACACTTATTCGTTAACTTTAACACGCTTTTCTGCAAAAACTATTTGTCGGACGCAATTTTGCTAAAGGAAAAAGTTGTTTGTTTTAGCATAAAGTATCATGTCTTGTACTCTGAATGCGGGAATTTCGAGTCACCCAGTATATATACACGTATATTCTATGTAAATATCAAGATGTCATATCAAGATTTTATGAATTAAAAGTGAGTTGTATAAATTAAAATAATTGGTCTGTAAAATCACTTTCTTAGAAAATTTTTAAAATTTTAATTACATATTAGCGGAAATGTGCTGCTTGCACATCTGTATATTCGGCTCCAATATAGTTTAAACTTTTTTTTTTCCTTTTTGAAGTTTGTTTTTTAAATTAAAAGAAAATTAATATTATCATTGGATATCGGCTGCATTTCAATCCAAATTCCAATACCGAGAAAAAAGTGTTCATACTCTCTCTTTCTATATTGACATCAAATGTATAGTTTGAAAAAAATTAATCATTAGGAAGCTGAGATATTTACAATTAAATAGGTTTAAAAACCGACAGTTTCAAATCGTTCTTCTGCCTGATTTTCAGAATCATGAAGAAGTGGACTGAAATGTTCATGAAACGTCGGAAATAAATTCAAAGTGGACACGACAACAATCTGGAAATCCAATGAACTATTGCAACAAAATTTGACATTTTTTATATATATATTTTGAGGTTAATATCATATTTCCAATTTCAATTTTCAATTTTTCTAAATATTTTGAATCAAATTTAAGATTATAATAAAAAAGTATTATGATATTTAAATTTAATATATTATATATATACGCACATTAAACAAAAATTTCTAAACTACCCTTACAAAAATATTTTACTGTTTTTTAGCCCTCAAAAATCGGTTTTGATTTTAAATTTGAGTTGTAAAAAGTGTGCATTCAACTCAGCGAGTATGACACTGTTTTTAGGTCGGAAAGAGGCACTTTTATTTAAACAATGAGTAGTGAAAATGGATTGTCGAGTAGTAGAGTAAAAACAAGTAGTAGAAACATACCATAAAGTATATTTTTAAGCAGATTGCCCGTCTTTAACACTCTTTTCTCAGCTGCGTGTAAACAGCACGTTAATACGTATATTTTTACTCCATTTATTTCAATTGAGTAAAAGAGGTCTGAGGAGAGGAGAGGAAAAGAGGAGAGAGAGAGTCTTGAGTAAAAGAGGTATGTATTAATGTGCAGTCACTCATCAGCTGAAAAAAGAGTGTTAAAGACGGACAATCTGCTTAGAAATATTCATGCATACTCGCGCATACTTACGTATACTCATCATAATTTTTCTCCCTATATGCTGCGCGGGCTTGAGAGTGTAAGAAACTGACATAAAAATGAAGAAACAGGTAAAAAACGGATTAAAAACGGGCCAAAAACAGGCAATATGAGGATAAAAACGGTGAAATATTTTTATAAAGCTATCGATTTTCTTCTAAAAATCTAAAAAGTGAAGAGAAATTAATAATTTATAATATATATTATACTCGAGATACATGTGCATGTAAATACAATTTACATGTAAATATCTTTTTTTATTGTCTATATATTTTTATTAGATTAACTAATACATAAGACACTAATAAGTAAAATAAAAAATAACTAATATTTTCATATTTATTTAATTTCATATTTATATAATATACATACAATATTAATATATAATTTTGCATGTTAAATATATATAATATATATAATAATATTATATTATATATTGTGAAAAAAATTCTTTTATAAATTATTTTCACTACCTGAGTAATAAATATTAATTTAAATCAAAGTTGAGATAAATATGTATATATGTAATATTACATATTAATATATATGCAATATATTTGTTACATATACTTATGTATCTCAATTTTGCTTTAAATTAATATTTATTACATAATTAGTGAAATTAATTTGTAAAAATAACCTTTTCTTCTATAAAAATAGATTTATGAAGAATGCCTTTAATGTTGCTGTTAATGAAAAGTCGATCCTATATACAGCGATGATTTTAAATAGCATCTATGAACATGTCGCGATATTTAAATTATTACAAATTCGATCTTACGTAATTTGAATTTATCGGCTAAGTCAACGAGCGTTTAAGTATTTAGTGCTGCAAAACTAACAATTCTCTCAATAGACTGCAATAAGTAAGAAAAGTAAGATAGCAGAGAAAAAATAAGATAACACAGAAAAAATATTGTATACTGCTAGTTTGACGCTAGATAACACTTAGCTATTTATACTTTTCAATATATTTGGTAAGCGACCTAATATATCAAAGTTGGAGAAAATGGTGATTTCTTAAGATAAATGTGTTAGAAAAGCATAAACTGTTATAAACCGTGTCGTTCGGCTGTCAGTCTTGTAACAGTTGCAAAGCTGCTTTTTTCTATTGAACACAATCATTGTTTGCGTTCTGCAGAAATGAACTCTTAGTGATTATTGTCTGCAATTAGAACGCAGTAAGCAAATTGACCGCAAATTGCGTGCAAATTTGATAAAAAAACTATACCAAAACCATAGCAATCTGTGTTCGCATTCAGCTTGTGTTTTGACGTCAAGATCTGCTGCCAGGTAATTTGTAACAAATTTGTAACAAAAACGGCGTAAACCTTATTGCATATAACTTAGCTACAAGTGTTATGCATATCAAAGTTTACGCGATTTTTGCTCCAAATTTGCTGCAAGTTGCCCGGCAGCAAGCTCTGTCGCATATTTGGCGGTATCGACAGAATTTGATAACACAGATCCTGCATCAAATTTGTTACGTATCTGCCATAAAAAATTGATAGCAAACTTTGCTCGAAATTTGCTCGCGCAGATTTGACTATTTGAAAATATGCTATCAGATACTTAATAATATACTTATCGCTAGAAGAATGTATTACTCAGCGGTAATAATTACCAAGTGCTCAGTTGTGCCGAACGCAGCGAATGAATCGCTTCTCAACGCGAGTCCGGGACTCAACCTTGCAAGTGAAAGAACCGCGCATTCGATCAGACGGTCGTGCTCGCAATTCAGAACGTCTATTTTTGCTCGATGGGTAACGGCAACGTTTAGCGCAAAAGGAAACCTCTCGGCCAAGCACCTTGGCACTTTGCACACGGTAAGGGATGCGTCGTATGCCATGTCATCCCCGGCGCTCGTATTACCAATGCACAGTACTCTATCGACCTACACATCGGTATTGCAGTTTATATTGTTTTTCCGGCAATGTTGTCCTGTTATCCTCGTGCGGAAATGTTGCAATCGATGTTGGTGCATCAACAATATTATCTGTGGTTAGATGATCGAAAATTGCAATTTTTAATTCGATGAGTTTCGCAACACACCCCAATAGGAAAATGTATCTCCTCGGAATCACCAAAAGACAAATTCTCTTTGAATATAGGATGCATTGCAAAAATCAGGAAAAGTAACGCAACTTTTAATTATCCAATCATATTGTATCATATTGTATCATGACGATAAGACCAACAGAAAGGAGAGAGAAAAAAAAGAAAGAAAGCCAAGATATCCTCCGTATTTATTACAGTCAAAGATAGAAGTGTTAATAGATCTTTTACTGTTACACGTAAATGGTGAGTTTCTTTGAAGTAACTCATTGAGGTATTTGATAACAATATATGAAAAATTTTTGTTTATTATCGATGTTGCGTATATATAACGACAATAGACGCATTCAGTACTACAATATCTCATTAAACGTTCCGCGACTTTGAATATATAACTTGAATATAATATAAATTATATTTTTAGATCTTTGTCAGATATGAAAAAATACACCCAATCACAGGTGTCCAATACATTACTATAAGTATTCAGTGAATTTTTGGAACTGCTTCATATGTACTTTCGAATTTCATGAAGATCTAAGGGTACAGACCAATAAGATCTAAAGGCTGACTGAGCACTTAGCAAGCGGTAGCAGTGCTAGATGCGCTCAATGTCACAGGCAGCGGCGCTCGATGACGCGCGGGTAGTCGGTGACGTCAGAGGGAAACACCCTTGCAACCGAGGGCCAGTGAACTCATTGCGCCAGGGAGAGCGAGGTCACAGAAGGTAGTGGAGGTGCGAAACTAGGGCAGAAGGGGCAGAAGACAGTGTAAGAATAACCAGCTAAGGCGCGTACTGTCGAGTGTACGTATAGAAGTACGTATTATATAGTTAAGGAGTCGAGTTTTAACGATCGACGCTTAATTGTTCTCCTCGATGTGCAACTTACATATTCGACGAGCGTTTACTGGAGTTCAACGGGTAGACGTTCTCAAAAAATTGTAGCGTGATGCGGCGAGAGCCCGTAAGGGACCGATAATACGTCTCGGATCGAGAATGTACATTTAGCACCGGCTACTTTCTCGACGGCGGTGGCGCGATATCAAATTATCGACCTTTACGTATAAATAGAACATGCCCGTAAATATCTGAAAGGTCAATGTTGGCCGCGTTCTTGACTGTCGAGAGAAAATTCCGGTGCCTATAGTGCCTATAGTGAAAAAAGCAATTGCGAAAAGTTAATAGATATTAAAGAAAAGCCTAACTATGAAAGTAACCATGCTCGTGGTTTAATTGTTATCTGATTTTGAACTGATTCTAGGTGCACAAAATGGACACTTTGAACTACGTAGCCAATTTTCTCAGTAAAAAATGTCGCAATATCTACAATTTTGATTTTGTTTCGTATTATGTACACTAATGTATAGTAAAAACTAGTTAGACAAGGACGGACGATCAATTTCTGTCCTTGTCTCACCACAGGAGAGCAGACACGAGGCGCGCTAATTGCAATCTTATCGCTAAGAAAACGACCTCCCTTGTACACTATATTATTTATGCCTTGCATTAGCTGCGATTTGAGAAAATTCTTTCAAAGCTTTTGGTTTCTGGCAATGATGTAGCAACAATGAAGGCTAGTGTAAGTCTACTTTTTATAAATAATATGCTCGCTTATGACATATGTGCTTATTACACATGAGCGTATATACAAATAAAAACTATGCGCAAATAATAACTATGTATGTTTCTATTTAGTATCATATACCGATAAATAATAATTATAAAAGACAATTTGTAAGATAATGACACATGTCATTGGTAAAGTACGGGCACCTGATAGACTTGTTATTTTTTTATTCTCTTATAAGGAAATCCACAATGTAAATATAATATATAAGGAAATTTTTCATGGTAGATTTTCGTAGATTATATAGATATTTGATTTCATTAAAATTCGTTTCTGAATATTTTTCGTGAGTCATTGAACAAAGTTGTGGATTGTTTAGAATTTGCGGAAGAGAAATTCGATAAATTTTCTTACTAAGGCACTATATAAATATAAGTATTGTAATAATCGGTATTACTAATTTCTAAGCATGGATCACGTAATTCGAGCGAAATTTATCACTTTTCATTTTTCGCTCATTCTGATTTCGTATGAATTTTTTCATTTGGAGAGCAATTATGTAACTGACTGTACGGAAAGCGAAACCACTAAATATGATTTATTATATGATTATATGATTATATCTTGAATGTATCATTCATTTTCATTTTTAAAAGAGGTTACATATAACCATAAATATTAGTTCTACTTTGTGAATATTAATATATATATATATATATATTATATACACATATCAAGACTGAGAAATATTTAAATTTTTACTGAATTTCCATCCCTTTTCTCATCAATTTTTAAGGTGAAAAAGTTTACGTGGTAAGTTTCACATTTCTACAATATGAAAATTTACAAGATGACTAAAATTCACGTAAAACAGTTCACTTTTCATTTTTTTGCTTCCTCAATAATCAGGTAGACTAATATTCTATTAATTTAAGTTCAAAAATTATGAGTTTCTTTTGCTTATTCTTTGAATATATTATTCATTTAATACATTTTATTCATGTGATTAATACTGATATGTTATAACGTATAATCTAACTTCATATTATATTATATTATTCATATTATATTATAAAAAATTCAAATGAGCGTACATGTGTGTCATATATTTAATAGTATGCGTGAACAGTTGCAACGATGCAACACATTTTTGAAACGTCACACTTTTGCAACTGTCTGTATAAAGTTTTGAACATTAATAGTGTGAACAATTTCTATGCTTATCTAAAGCGATGGCATTGAGAGGTCAGTTAAATTTTTAATTAATAATTATGAGCTATTGATTATCATTTATTAATTATAAATTTATTAAGCTATGCAGAAAAGAAAATGATTGTTTAATAGGTCTTCCATATAGCATAAGAATTTTTAAAAGCTCCATCGTTTTAGATGAATATAGAAACTCACATTAGGTATAGAAACTGCTTACATTAGGCTCACATCGGTTTTTATTGCTGCATTATGTTGCACTGCCTTCATTAAGTAGGTACATGTTTGATTCTTAGTGGAAGAAAGAATAAAATAGGGAAATTCCAAGATAATTAAAAAATTACAGCTACAAAGAACAGATCTGTTATTACACGCTTGAACCTTCATACAGGTGACTTCGGCTTTTTGTGAGCCCAAATCCTGATACACAATAGTAATGAGACTTTAGTCTTTTGTTCCAAGCCCAAAACTGTGATTTAATTTTCTGCAGAAAGCATTTCCCGCTGACTTAAGAAAAAGCTTAAAGATTATGACTTAAAAATCATAATCTTTAAGCTTTAGGTAAGCTCGTCAGATTTTAGCTATTAAGGCAGCATAGAAAATTTTTCTATCAGAAATAATAGAACTTAATGCAAATGACTAAAGGCTTACTATATCTATCGTAGGCCTTAGATTCGATCTGCTAAGTAGAAAAGCCATGCATTTGTCGAACGACTGTCGTCTGTGATATAGTCTATCTCTTCTATTCGGCAAGTAATGGCGATATGTTACTGTGAAGGGAAAGGCATTCGAATTACCAATGGACAGTACTCTATCGACACACATCGGTACTGTAGTTTCGTCCAGACGTTGTTTTTCTGGCAACATTACTTCATTGTCCACACGTGGAAAGTGCAATCGATGTCGGCGATGTTATCTACCATCGAGGGAACGAGAGAGGAAGAACGAGAGGGCTGAAAGAGTGAGGGGGAAGGAGGGAAAAGGCATATACTCCGTATTTATAACGGTCAAAGAAGTGTTAATAGATCTTTCTTCGCGAAAGCACGTTAACAGTGAGGTCGTCCCTTTGAAGTAACGCATCGGAGCGAGTTATTTGACGTCATTATTTAAAAGATATTTTCTTTTATTATCGACGTTCTCGCTTATTATGTATAACGACAATGTCACAGGCAGCGGCGCTCGATGACGCGCGGGTGGTCGATGACGTCAGAGGGAAACACACTTGCAACCGTAGGGCCAGTGAACTCGTTGCGCCAGGGAGAGCGAGGTCACGGAAGGTGGTGGCGGAAAGAGGGATGAGGCACGAAACCAGGGCAAAAGGGGTAGAAGACAGTGTAAGAATACCGGCTAACGCATGAACCATCGGGTGTACGTAGGTAAGTACGCTGTGTAATATGCTTAAGGACTCGAGTTTTAACGATCGACGTAAACTCTTAATGCTTAAATGTTCCTCTCGATAAGCACCTTGCATATTTGACGAGCGCGCGCTGGAGACGACGCGTAAGCGTCTTCGAAAAAATTGAGACGTGGTGTGGTAAGGGATCGCAAGGGACCGATGATACGTCTCCTGTCCCGGATCGAGAATATACGTTCAACAGCGACTATTTCCCCAACGGCAGTGGCAAGATATCAAATTATCGACTTTTATGTATAAATAGAACATACCCGTAAATACTCAAAAGGTCAATGTTAGCCACGTTGTAGACTTCCAAGCGAAAATTAGCATCAAATGTTGCGAAAGATGCAATTTGTGGGAAATTAAGTCAAGAATGGAGAGAATAAACGCTTTCTCTCTCTGCGTGATATCCAATCAAAGTGAGGCAAATAATCGCTAAAAATAAAAGTAAGAAAGAAATAAACATTTATTTTATTTAATGGAGAATTAATAAATATATTAACTGAGAAAAATGTCTTTATATATAATGTGAATAGATAAGATTCGATTGAGACATAATTTTATAGGATATGTTGAATATTACGTAAATTATCTTCCCATAATTTGTAATATAATTTTAATCCTTTGATTAAACAATTAAAAATAAATTTTATAATTTGCAAGCAGTTTTGATCAATTACTTAACTTGTGATAAATTTTGTTTAATTGATTATTCAATTTTATGATTTGTAATAAATTTCCCGTTTTGTCTTTCCGTGGAAGTGATTTGTGCAAGCGCCATCAATCGTCGAATTGTCGAATCGCTTAAGCATAAATGTAATCGCAGAAGAAATGCGCTCATTCGCCCCGTCTCTTTGTCCGCGTTTGATACAGACCTTCGTTACGTTGCGCTCGTGGGGTCGTTCATCGGGGGTGGTTCTATAAATAGCGCGCCTTCCCGTATATAGGTATTCGGGTCAGTAAGAGAGATTACAAGGACGAACCAAGGGCGAGTTCAAGATTTGTTACAAAGTGCGATATTTTTCCAAAATACAGCCTTCCTCACATTAACCCCGTTTTTATCTCTCGTATAATTATTAATTTTTCCTTGCAAATGGACATAACACCGGCAAAGAGAAAAAAAGAAAATCTATTGCGAGTAACTTGATCATTTTATGTGTTATACAAGGAACAGTATGTGTGTAACGAGCACACACACTACAAATTTTCGATAGCGAATTTCTGTTGATTTGATCCTCGTGGACGAACGTCAGAATTGCGAGAAAATTCATCGTGACACATCTGTCATTTTTTTTTTTCATTATCATCTCATCAGATCATAACGCGAAACAACCCCACGTATTCACGCGAGTAAGACGTATCTCGAGCAGCAGGTACGACAAATTCTTAGAAGCAAGTTTGTTTTACAGCCGTTAACGACCTTGGGTCCATCCGACGCCGAATGTTTTTATAGCATTCTCTTGTTCTACTGGAAACACACACACAGGTACATACGTACATACATCCTTCGCATGTATCCTTGCGCTGCAAGGCGATGGGAGGTTTCAAGGAGGCTCCGTTCCAAGGAGGAGGTTCCGTTGAAGGTCCTGCAGGTTGACCCAGATTCTCCCATGTGCGCGTATCCCATTGACCCCGGGGATAGTTGCTAGGCAGCAGCGAGGGCGCACCATGGCTCATCACGGGTCCATTTCGGCGCGCGGTTGAACTTTCTCCTGTCGCTCTGGTTTACCGTTGACTTACCTCAAGCGCGACTCGCGATCGAATCGCGCGGGGGAGAGAGGCAAGTCTGGGAGTTCGAAGTTCATGCGAACGAACTCGAAAATTATCGCCCCGATATACGCTTTGTGAGTTCGTTATAGGTTCCCGAATGGTCGCAGCGAAAGATTCTCGGACACCGCGAAGTCTAACACTCGACACTTAGCTGCTGAGGATGACACGACGGCGATCAGCGCAGGAAGAATTCGATGCAGTCGAGCGAACCCGGTATGCGAACGCGAGCACTGTCTTCAAAGAGAAGCAAAAGTCGTCGGTTATCGTGGCAGTCCCGGAGGTTGCTTGCGTCGAGGATGCGTTCAATTTGCGATTCTCCCGTTGTCTGGCCTGCGACCATCATCCGTTCACTCTCTCGCCACTTTCCTTTGTGCGCTCCACTATTTTAGATGCGTGTAGTTGCCGAGGCACACGGTGGGGAGAAATTGTGAATGACGCAAGTCATGGAAAATCTGGGTCAGCAGGTCATGCTACCCCATCCCTCAGCGAACTTCTCATCAATGGGGCTTTATTTATGAAACCCGATGTCGCCCAGCCAAGGATGTATCTACCGATGTGCGGATAGGATGGGATATCACGTTGCGATTAAAGCACCTATCATGAATAGGATTTCGACTCGAGGTCCGCGCGGCCAATAAATAACCGTCTTCCTGAAGTCCCCGTTCCATGAAGAGCGCTTGGATCTTTCTCGGAGTGGAAAATACACTGATTTTCACCGCACGTGTGCGCGATTTAGCGATTTCATAGAGTCCCGTTAGTCGAATATTTCGGCCAGTTGTACACAGAAACACGTATTCTCGGAGTCCCTTTTTCTCAATGAAAATTTTATTTCGCTATTCCCGGAGTTTTATTTTTATTTTCAGAAGGAAAGGATTCTTCTCTAATTTTGTCGAGGAAAATAATAGCTGGAGAGTCATCCGAAGAAGCGCGAGTCGACCAATTTTTCTGCGAGTATCACAAAAGAATTTAATACGTGGACTTTGTGCCGCGGTCGCTTTTAAACCGTAGGTACGTGAATATTCGTTAATCAATAACGGCTTGCACCGCTATATATATACTGAGCTTTATAGAAGAAATTACCTCATTTGACAATGTCAACGATTTATCGATTTGTCCGCTTTTGCCCGAAGGTCACGGAAACTCGGTCAGATTAAAGTATAACTCTCTACCTACTCGCTCGTATCGACTCGAAACTTTCTCAAGATTGAACTCTACTTTTATTCATTAATCATGTTCGCAGACGTAAGTCACGTATGATCGATTAAGTTGGCCGAGTAATAACACGACAACGGGATTAGATCGATAAGTTCAGCAAATTGTACTCGGAAATGCGTCAGGCAAAAGAAACGAGCCTGGTGATCGAATTTTTGCAAATGGTGGATACTAGTTTCCGCGTATAAGACAAATGTGCATAAAATTTCGCATTCGGTAGATTCGTAACGTATTTTAAATTATATTTTTATTTCAATACGCGCGTGCGCGCGCGCGCACGGTAGAAAGCTCCGATGTGCGGGTATACCGTTCTTGTGCCCCTCGAGAGACTTAAGAAGACGAACTATGCCACTTCGCCGCCTAACTGCGGACGTATCGATATAAGTGCACATTGCAAAGAACATAAAGTGAGACTTATTTGGAAAAGATTCTGAATCTCACGAAACCAGATGAAATGAAGAACAAGGAAGAAGTGAAGAAATATGGAGACAGCAAAACAGTATGTGCGCGCGCGCGTGCATGTATGTGCATATGCGTATGTGCGCATGTATATGTGAATGTGTGTAGTTTGATGTGTGATGTATGCCCGACTCGAATGAAAAGAAGCTGTGATAAACGGGTCTTTATCGCGTGTTAGCGGGAAAGGAGGTGAAATCTCTCGGTTGCCCCGAAGAATCAGAGAGACGGAGAAGAAGGTGAAAGACGCACAACCTCTCGGATCGGACAGCCGTGGGAAACTGTGGCTTTGAACTGCCATGCACCATTTCTCGATACCTATTGCGCCCCTCCGCGTGCGATGCACGACCGAGGAGGAAGGGAGTGGGGTTTCCGCGATCGAGGCAGCAGGGAGTCCAGGGGGTTGCATACGGGCGCATGTAGAGACTCACCCCCGTGACGTCAGCCAGCTTTCGGCCAATCGCACGTCCGCATTCCATCGACGTCATCACCTCCCCCGTTGTGACGTGCATTCCAAGGAGAAAGAGGGAGCAAGGGTTTGGTAACAGGGTTGTCGTGCTGAACGCGGTGGAGAAGGGTGAGGCTGACGGCGGCGGCGGCGGAAGGTGCAGGATGACAAGGATGAGGGGTACGCCATATTTTGACCCAATTAACTGGACTAAACGACCGCCGTGAAAATTTGCCCGTTTCTTCGGACATTCGCGATAACGTGTCCCTATTAGCCGTGTTATCGATGAAGCAGGAGTAAAGATCGCCGATCTTGCGGAATTTAGCACATACGAAAAATTTCGCTGTTTAATGACTTCTTGTGTTAAGTTTTGTGCCAGGGCAGATCATAACTGCAGATTAAAATGCAGTTTGGAAATTATCCGATATACTTCGTTGTAGGTCAATACATAAAATATATCAAGATAATATTATTCAACGTAACACTGATATTTTATTATACACAGGATGACTTACTTTAAATGCTCATGAAAGATATTTCGGAAGAAATGGATTTTGTTCGAAAAAATGTTTCCGACATGAATTGTAAGATTTCGAGGGGGTTGTCGGCTAATGATGTTGAATACGCCATTGAAAATTTGTTTAAAATTACTCGAAGATCAACTTTAGATTCAATGCCGATGGTTATGTTCTTGGATTATGGTTTTCATTATAGATCGACACATATCGATATAGCTTCGGAGAAATCTCCGTTTTTCTGGTTATGTAAGCAACTTCTTCTCACTGTTGCATACAATGCATGGGAAGATAGATAATTGAAATGGTAAGTAACAAGCGAAATAAGATTATCACGTAATCAACGTATGAAAAATTCGTAACGTATAAAAGCGCGCGATACATTTGGTATTTTTCGACAAGTTGATAGGAAATTTCTTCTAAGTGCCGCCAAAAATAGCGGAAAGAAGTTTTAAAAAGTAACTTTGTCTCTCGAGCGTGTCGCTATTTTTATAATTCGCGGCTTTCTTAAGCCACGTGGAATTTACGTCGTGCGCGTTGAAAGCGTTCACACGTAACCTCGCTCGATCGTATATACTGGCTGAAAAGTAGGGCAATGATAGTGATGATGAGAGACGACATGTCACATTACGGTGAATTTTTTGCACGAATTGTTGCCGCGATGAGACACTGCTATGAAAGATGTTTGAGCAATTGCGTAGAGAAAGAGAAAGGAGGGTGGGAGCAGAAAGAAACAAACTATAATTTCTTTTCGACAATAAAAACTCAACGAATTCAACAATTCCCTTGAGGGATCAAATTTGACGAAGCACGAAGATCACATCTTATCGTAATTTCTTCGCAAAACGATACGCCTTGTGGAGAATCAGGAAGCTGTTCGAGAATAAACTTGGACAATGATTAATTGCTCATTTAATCATTTATTAATAGGAAACACTCCTTAAAAATTAATATAAAATACAACTTGTAAGAGAAGAAAGAAAATTTTGTATGGTTAACGGCAAGATTCATCTAGATATACAATTACAAAAAATTTCTAGAGCCAATAACAGTTGTGCAAAATAATAGTTGCAAAGAATTATTTCTATAATTAGAAGATAATATGGACATAATATTGGAAGATAATATGGACATAATATTGCATGTACCGAGAAGTTTTGATTTTCTAAACGTGCGCGAGTTATTAATTATAAACTTCATTACTTTCCAACGATTTTATATCTTGATTTTATTTCTTAAATCATATTAATTCTACTTTTTCTCTAAATTATAAAAATCTATCTGACGTTTATATATAAAGTGAAAAACATTGCCTCGGCTAGAAGAAAGCCAGATAGTAAACATATTTATTTATATATTTATTTATTTATTTATATTTGTGTAATTGTATATATTAAAAAATAAGTAAAATATTGCTAATATGTACTTCGTTTACGCGCCAATTGCTAATATATAATATATATATAATATATATGTAATATATATAATATATAATTTGTTTACGAGATTTTTGTTATATATAATAAACATTAGACTAGTAAATTGGATTGTGAGCAGTTTGGAATAAATTCGAACTTTGAAGGTTGAAAAAATAAATGAACTCTATTAAATATTTATTAACGCTCTTGTTCATTCTAAGTTTATCGATAAACATTCCAAGTTTATCGATTAGTTAGTCAGCGTTTAAAATTCGTATTAATCACCGAAATCTCTGGAACTAGTTATGTGGTTTTTTTGTAACAATAAGTTAAAGGTATTGTTTATGCAATTACTTCTGGAAATATGGACAAAACTTATACTCTAAAATTATTATGGCTGTTGAAAGTATATAATGCAACAGACAAATTGTAGTCAATAATGAAAAATATTTTTAATCTTCTTTATATGTCCTATAGTTTGACGCACGACTCATCTCTGTACACTGATAGCTTAAATCAATGTATAAAGTGTGCAAAGTTCTTTGAAATGTTTATCTTAGAATAAACAGGAGCATTAATAAATATATAATAAAATAGTTTATTTATTTTTTCATTCGTCGACATTCGAATTCATTTTAAAGTGCTTACAATCTTATTTATTATTTTAGTACTTATATAGCGACAATTTCGTAAAATTGGATATTAGCAAACATTTTTTATTCGATACAATTTTAATTTCTTTTATTTCCTATTACATAAGTACGTCATATAAAATCCATGTATTCACTTAAAAATGAAGGTAATATTCAAAACCTAGAAAGATCATAGGTAAGAAAAGATATTTTAATTGTACTTTAGTGCGGTCTAAAAACCATGCAAATTTCTTTTATTGATATTCTCTATAACTGCAAAAAATTGCCAAATTATTGGCCGAGACATTTATAATCAAACAGCATGTGTATGCATGACATACATATACATATATACACACACATATGCTCAGAGATTAATTAATAAAATCTTTTTAATTCTTTCAATAAGTATAATATATTATACTTATATGAATATATTACGATATTATATATATATATACAATATATATATATATATATAACACATATATAAACTGAAGAAATGGTTATAAATAACGATAAATATATCAAGGTGCAGGGGAGCGACAGACTAAATAAAAAATATATAATTTAAGTATATATTTACATTCCTGAGAAATTGCAATCTAATATTTATACCCTGATAATCGTGTAGGTACGTAAACGAAACTTTATGAAAGTGTAACGTTTAGAAGTTATGAATAATGGAGTGAAGAGAAGAAGAAATAGAATATTTCTATTTGGTGAGTGTATAGTATTTTGAGCAGGCAAGTGGCAGGTCGTCGCACTTTCGCTCTTCGTGAAAGCAACGGCTACACGGTGATTTTCAGAAACGTGGGCGTCTCGTCTGCTAAGAATTCTGCGTGGGCGTCTGTTTGGGTCTCGCTCGAGCCGTGCTGTTCCCTCGCATCAATGCCACGAAGATGTTTCACATATTTCCACAATTTCAAACGATCGCGAAAGGTAATTTTCACAACGAGAATTATAATAATTTATAATAAAGATATCTTAGTGAAAATAATTAAAAAAAATTTTTTTAATTCGGTCTAGAACCTTCAGAGATTAATTTATGAATCATTTATCATGTCAAAATATTGTCACATATAAAAAAAGTAAGTAAAAGTACACAAGCTATGTAAATGTATTCATTACTTTCAATATCAGAATATCCGATAAATTAAAATCGAGAAAAATTGTGGATTACCAATTTGGAATGAAATAGCATTCACGACTATTTCACTTGTCTGAGGAAGAAGAAAGTTATATATATCGATGATACATTGATATAAAATGATAAATAAATATTTACATAATGTAGAGTTTCATTTATCTTTTAATTCTGATGTATTCTTAAAAAAGAGGGAGGGAGAGACAGAGAGGAGAGAGTGAGAGGGGGGAGAGGGGGAGAGAGAGGGAGAGAGGGAGGAGAAGGGAAAGAGAGGGAGAGAGGGAGGGGAGAGAGAGAGAGAGAGAGAGAGAGAGAGAGACAGAGAGAGAGAGAGAGAGAGAGAGAGTATACAGCATATAAAAGTTTAAAAACATAAATATTTATTGATTGTGTGTATGATTTATTTCGTTTAATAGAACATTTTCGGAGCCATTTTTTTTCGGTTGTAGCTTTATATTATTTAACATTAAAAAGCTAATTAAAACTTTATTAACTTTCTAATTTCCATTAACAATTTTTTAATTTTTTTCGTGCCAAAACCACTTTTTAATTAAAACTTAAATATAAAATAAACAATTATGAAACATTATTTACACTTGTCGCTTGCTGTATTGAAATAACGTAAAATTCATAAAATAAAAAAACGATTAAATGGGGGTAAGAAATTTAATCTTTTCTCATATATCCAATTCAAATGTTACAGTTTGTATTTTTCATCTATAATATCCGAAAAAAGCATGAATTTATCAAAAGGATTAAGTTTGCCTTTATATACGAGAAACATTGCGTTCAAAGAGAACAAAGCTAGTTTTCACTTGTTCAGATATCATAGCGACTCTGATAAACATTAATCTCTGATTAAAATTTATCTTTGTTTTTTCTTCTTTTTTACATTTTTGCGATTTATGTAATGCGTTAATTTATCGTTGGCTAGAGGATTCTTAGACCACTTGTCATTTTCTATACCAAAACTGTTATTTGACCAGATTCTTTCTGCATAAAATATAATTTTGTCATGTCCTTTTTAGAATATATTGTATTTAGAATATATTATATTTTTAGAATATACGGTAATTAGAGTATTTTTTCCTCCCTCCCTAGAAATCATCTGCCGTAATAGTCCCACAGCTGCATACTTCTGTTCACTGCAGTTCAACACATAACATCGCAAATTGGTTAAAAAGTAAACAAAAAGAGAACAAAGACGAAGAAATAGTTTTTCAACTGTTAAGTGTCATTCACCTTTTTTCAACGTTTTTGTCATGGCCCACGATAAACCATGAAGCAGCGTTCTCTGGTTGTTCTCCCAGGCTCGTAAGCTCACTTTTCTTATCCAAATCTCTTACACAGGACATATCATCTCTCGAGAGTTCGTTCGCATCAGTTTGCTTTTTCTTTGCTAGAGATTAGCAAAATTATTTTCCTCGGTACCTTCTCTGATTTGTTAGAATCTTGTTATATTATATGAGGATCTATCTACGGGTTTTGCCATTTTATGATCGAAGTAATTTGTGAAAGCATAGATTTCGAGATTTTCTGTGAAGAATTGTTCACTGAAAATGATGCGGTCGTCGTGCAGAGAACATTCGAGAGTTTCAACTTGCACCTCTCAGTGATCGAGACCGAACTGCAGTCAGGCGAAAGTCCGATGGAACTCTGCGAGTTTCCACTCGGAGGCGCCGAAGCTAGCGGAGTTGAATGAAGTACAGCCGCCATTGGTCGGGCTGACGATGACGTCACCGCATTGATTGTCCCGCGCATGCCACACCACGTGGCTCCATGAAGATTCTCTTCTTTCTCTCTCCTTCTCTACTTCGCACCCTCGCTTCCCTTTTCTCACTCTCTCATTCCCTTTCCTTCTCTCCGCTTGGCGCACCTCTGATCTCTCCGATTCGTTGCTTTACTGGCCTGGGTGAAAACTATTTATAGGGTATACGGAGAAAAGATGGATTCTCTCTTCTAACAATCCGTTTTTCTTCTGGCCGCTTTGCTGGTAAACGAAACGGCTTCTGATCGGTCAGCAATTGAGCCAATCAACATTTATAATTATGTATTATTATTGGAAAAGTATATGTTTCTTTTACGCATCCGAATCTTTCAAAGAGATTAGTTTATTTAGAAACTATAATGATTTAAGTATATCTAGCGTTTTCATTATATATTACTTAATGTTTAATGATATTTATGTAATTCTCGCGTATTAGTAGAGCGAAGCAGAAATTAAACAGAAAAGTTTTCTACTACATTGTCAATTTCGCAATAATTATTACGAATTTAATTAAAAAATGTTAACGAATTATTATGTGGGGAGCAGTAGAACAAGTTTCATAAGCAAACTCTATTCAAGTTATCTAAAATCTGTTGACAATCTCTTGGCAGCGAGCGTGAATAGTACGTGATAGTTGAAATATGGAATAGCATCACGCACATTCCACCTGCCATTGTCTCTCAGGAGATTATCAACAAGTTTAAGATACCTTGGGTGACTTTAGCTATAGATCTTGTGATCCCGTTGCCCGTACACTTAATTGCTAATATCTTTAAGTTAATTCCTTAATAACTGAATAACTTAATATTGTAAAATATGCAAAATGATAGATGCTTTTTCTACTCAGTTCTAATTTCGTCCGCTCTATAGAAGCATCGTGCCATTAATCATGTCATCGTACAGTAGGACTTGTAAATAACATGGGAAATAACACTTTTCCAATCAATATATATAATCAATCGGACCGATCGCGACATACTCGGATTATCCCAGTGATTATCTTAGCGTAATGATCAGGTCGTCGTTTTTCGTCCCATTTCCTCGCGCGAGGGAATCTTCCTCGTTCAAACAATGACCTCCTGCTACCTTCGCCTACTTATTTGTCCCTCGGTCCCCGCTCCGCTGCCCAGCAGAAATTACGTACTTCCGAGTCGCGTCCAGGCAACACAGAGGTGATGTCTGTCCCGGATGCCGAATTCAACGATTCCAAAAATACTCGATTGTTGAGCGATTGACAGCAACGACGCAACTACAATCCACTGTTGCCGCTATCGTAGTTATCGACGATGTTTTTTTTCTCCAGCGATCTTATCCACCTAGTTTCGTCGGTTCTCCATTTCTTTATCAGAATCGCATTTTTCAGCGCAATAAGCTCTTGTGACTGCTCGACCTTCGTGTGCCGAGAATGAAAAGAAGAAGCGGTCTGGCATATTATATCTATGTATCTCTTTTCAGATTATTCTCGATGGGCACGTCAGTTATCCGCAAGAAATAGATTTGGTTGTTATAACGGCCTCTTCTCCTTTTTTTCTCCTTTCATTCTCACTCACTCTCTTTCTCTTATCGCTATTCTACCGTTTCTCTCTTCCTCAATTACAAATGCAACATGGACGTATAATATGTTATTGACATTTGAACTGCACTTGATTAGTAACTAGTGGGAGAAATTATTCCCAAAAGGTAGAATAAACAACATTTTCTCTCTCTCTCTCTCTCTCTCTCTCTCTCTCTCTCTCTCTCTCTCTCTCTCTTTCTTTACGTAGTGGTTGACCACTCTTTATAAACATTTTACATTGCATAACTTTTTACAAACCACGTGGTTTGTAAAGAGTTAAAAATGTTAAAAAAGCATCGGCCTGATGGACAATAATTCAACTTTAATTTTTTTATATATATCGGCCCATATTCTGAACCTTCTTTTATCATTAAAAGTGACTAAAAGTAACTCACAACCAATCAGAAGGCTTATAAGTTGCTTTTATAGTCACTTTTAATGATAAAAGAGAGTTCAAAATATGAACCATTGACTGCTAATTATTATTTAATTTATTATTAATTGCTTAATCATTTAATTTATTTTGCATAACTAGCGCTTGTACCACAACACCGATTTCTTTACAATAATAACAAATTAAATTAATAATTTACAATCAACATCTATCAAAATTGTTAACACAAGAAACTGTTAATACAAGAATAGAAACGCTTGATATGAAAAAAGAAATGTTCAGTTTCACACGTTTCCTAAGATTTATGTATTTAGAAGTAACGAATGATTTTTTTAAATAATCAGATCCTGAATCGAAACGAGCGTAAATATATTATGAGGAAAATCAAGCAAATTAATTATTCGATAATTTTATCTTTTAGTTGTTATATTTATCGTTGACGATCAATCAACAATAAAGAGGAAAAGAGAAAGATATAAATGATTCATTTAGTTAAGTAGTCGAGGACTACGTATGATCATACATGAACCTCTTGCAGATGAAGCATTTCGTACGATACATATAGAAATATCATAAGTGAAGCGAACCAATCGTGTGATTCATTTCATTCTTGTTTACCATGTCTCATTCAAGTCAGAACCAAGATGAGAATCGACTTCTTCAATCGAGTCAAAGATTACGAACGAATGGACATGAGAATTTTTGAGTTTCCATCAGGTGATACGATGGTCGCTCAATGAACGAAGTTAGAAACATGTGCAGACGCGAGATAGCGAGTCGAGCTAAAGTTTGGAAGAATATATATCTGAAAATGACATAAATTCGTTATTTTCGTTTATAACGCAGTATCTGAAGCATACCGCGTCATAAATTGCAAACGATAGTATGAGATGATATTGCACGGCGTTGATCGCATGCCTTCTTGTAGGTAAAATTGTGCTAATCGTGATGAAGAACATTTCGGGGCTGATTTCGTGGAATTTCTGCAGCATTTTTCAAATAATCAATAAGTAGATGCTTATAAGATTATCCATTTATTATAAACATGCAGATCAATTTGCTACTTTCTTGCAGTGTGCTCTGCCATCTAATGCGAATGCAGCATTAGTGGCTGTTCTGTTATTCAAAATATTTGCCATTTGGCTTCTTGTTTGTAATCTTTTTTAATATTTGTATGGGAGTAGACCTTGCCGTTCTTCGTAACAATACATCAAATTCCGAGGCGATGTGCGATTAGTCAGTCTGTGAAAAGTGTTGAAACTACCGTTAAAAAAAACTGCTACTTTCTTTGAAGAAAAAGAGAATTACACATTAGGAAGTTCAATAGTCTTCTCTATATTGTGTGGAAAAAAAGTAGAAGAAGATTCGATACAGTTTGAAAATAAAATTTCTTAATTCATTTCTTAATAAGGCTTTCGGTAATAACAGTTATGCAAATATTCATAATCGAATCTTTCCATAAAAAATCATATACAAAAATTAACGAATCTGAGAAATACATATCGTACCTTTTTAATAAATCAAGTAATATACAGAATGTCCCATTTTAAAAAACGTATCTCGATAATTCTTTAACGAAACATTTTCTGCAAAAATGTTTCGAACAGAAGTTGTATGATTTCAAGGGAGACATAAAACAACTATACTATTTTGTTTACAAATAGCACCACTTTTGAAATATTCACTGATCATTACTTTTCTTAAATGGAAACCCCAATTTTTTATTATACCATCTTTTTCTACCAATTAATTTTAACAACTTTTGTCTAAAACATTTTTTTATTTGTCTAATATTTTTTGAGATATTTAAGGAAAATTTGATAACTTTTTCAATATTTAACTCATGATATCTCGCTAATTATTTGTCGTAAGAAAAAATGGTACTAGACTTTTCTGCTCTATTAAATTTCAAAAATATATTGTTACAAGAGCGCTTTAACTTTTGTTATCGATCTTCGGAAATTTCAAAATCATCAAATTTACAAATATTAGGGCGCTATTGTAACAATATATTCTTGAAATCAAATAGAGTAAAAAAGTCTAATATCATTTTTTCTTCCGACAAATAACAAAATATCATAAGGTAAATATTGAAAAAGTTAGTAAGTACAGTTTTCCCTAAATATTTCAAAAAATATTAGGCAAATAAAAAAATATTTCAGATAAAAGTTGTTTAAATTAATTGATAGAAAAATATGATATAATAAATATAATAAAATATGATAAAATAAAAATTGGAATTTCCATTTAAGAAAAATAATGATCAGCTAATATCTCGAAAGTGGCGCCATCTATAAATAAAATGATGTAGTTATATGTCTCCTTTGAAACCATACAATTTTTGTCTAAAACGTTTTTCTTCAAAATGCTTAATTTTTGAAAGAAAAGAAGTGTACGAGTGGTCTCACCCTATATATATGCAAAAAGTGACTAAATAATATTTGTATATATGCAAGGTACAGGTGTCGGACTAAAGAAAAGTCGGACTGAATAATTTAAACATAATAAAATATTTCTAAAATATTGAGAAATTACAATCTAATAATTGCGCCCTGATAACTGTGTAATCGGAAATATACAGTACTTTGCAAAATTGCATTTTCATAGAACTATAGAGGGCAGGAGAGTGGAAGGAGGGATGAGGAGGAAAGAAAATAGGTCATTTCGATTTGGTGAAGTTTCGGCCTTTCGCACGGGTAAAAGCGAGGTCGCCGCACTCTCGCTTTCCGCGACGGCTGTACGGTGATTTTCCGAAACGTGGGCGTCTTGTCTGCTGAGAATTTGGCGTAGGCGTCTGTTTGGGTCTCGCTCGAGTTACGTACAGTTTTCTCACGAATGCCAATGAGACATATCTTTTGCGTAACTTCAAACGATTGCGGAATGTCATTTATCCAAATTTTTATTTTGTCTTAGAATTTCAAAACTGATTTAAAAACTTATCGTGTTGTCATATATCAAAAAAACTGAAAATAAATATATTCACTGTGTTCGATATTATTCGATAATTTAAAATTAAATAAATAAAAGTTATCGATTTTGTGCCAAGTATCACTTACAACTATTTCATTTGCCCCAGGAAGGAGAAAATGGAAAAAGGAAGGAGAAAGGAAAAAAGTCAATATATGTTGACAAGAAATTTTTTCATATCATAATTCTTTCATTTATAATTTTTTCAATTTTTCTTAATTTTTAAATAAGTACCAGTGTATATATCCTTAAAAAGCGAGATAGATGAATATATAATATATAATAACCCTAAAAAAAATACTTTGCTTGATCTGCTGACCTAGTTTTTCGAGCTATTTAATTACAAATATAGTTAATTTTATCTTGAAAGGATTATCTTAGTTTTTATTAATTTTCTAATTTCTTGTACACTCGTTTTTCATTCTTTCCTATTAAAAAACAACTTTTTCAATTAAACTTTCGAAGCACTGCGTGTTTAAACCTATATGATATCCCTTTAATAAAATAACACTAAATTTTCAAATTAAAAAATGAGAGAGATTCACAAGATTATGAAGCTTAAATATTTTTACATTACAAATTCAAATGTTGTGATGTGTATTTTTTATTTACAATATTCAAAAGAAGAGTAAATTTAATAATCTTCATCGAAATACGTTTATTTTAAGAGGATAAAGAAAGAAATATTTCTTTTTGACTACCGTGCATCACTTACCTTTTTTCAATCCATCGCGAAGAAACAAAATGCATTAGCAGCATTCCTTTACTTCTTTTTCGGGATCGAAGGACTACACTGTCTGCTATCTTCATCTGATTTCTATTTATCGCACAGGAGATTTCATTCCACGAAAGTTCATTTGAAGCCTGAATTTATACGCTCCTTCTCTTTCAGAGATTAGTGGAATTATCTTCTTAGGTAGTAACGTTTTGTCAGCACTATGTCACAATACCCAAAGATTCGTTTATGGGTCGTGCTGCCGTGAGTCTCAAGTGATTTGTGGAAGTGCTTTCATATGTGAAAATTCCAAAATTCCCTGCGAAGAACTGTTTTTAAAGATAACGCGGTCGCCGCGCGGAAAACGATTAAACTCAACTCACGACATCCAGTGATCGAGGCCAGACTGCAGGCAGGCGAAACTCTGTTGGAACTCTGCGAGTTTCCACTCGGAGGCGCCGAGGCTGGCGGGGTTGAATGAAGTGCACCCGCTATTGGTCGGGCTGACGATGACGTCATTGCATTGATTGCTCGCGCATGCCACACCACATTGCTCGCTGAAGATTTCTTCTCTCTTTCTCTCTCTCTCTCCTTCTCACGCCCTCCGCCTCTCCCTCCCCTTTTCCCTCTCCTCCTTCTCTCTTAGTCTCTCTCTCCCTCTCCTCTTCCTCCCCCTCCCCCTCCCTTCCCCTCTCTCTATCACTCTTTTATTCCTCCATTCTCTCATTTTCTTTCTCTTCCATGTCCCGTCTTCCTTTCTTTCTTCTGCTCTCACTTTCCCCTTCCCGCTTATTCGCCTTTCATTTTCTCCTCTTCTTCTCTTCTCTTCTCTTTCGTTTACTCTCCTTGCCTTCTTCTTTTTCCTGTACGTTCCCTCTTTCTCTTTTTTTGCCCTACCTTTTACACGTTTCCAGCCTCTCTCTTCCTACCATCATTTTCCCTTTCTTTCTCTTTCTCCGCTATATCTCTTCGCTTTCTCCCTCAGCCACCCCCCTTTTCTCTACTCCTCTATCCATCTCTTTCCTTTTTTTCTTTTCCACATTGCTCTTTCTCTCTTTCTCTCCCTCTCTTTACCCTTCCTCTACTTCCCTCTCTCTCTCTTTCTTGTTCCTGCCTTTCTTCCTATCCCCTCTCTCGCTCTGCTCTTTTATAGCTTCATTTTCTTGCTCTTTCTGTCCTTGCCTCTATTTTCTAAATCTCTTTCCTCTTCCTCTCTCTTTCTTTCCTTTTTTCTCTTGTTCCTGTTTCTGTTTATCCCTTCCACTCTTTTCTCCCCCCTCTCTTCCCTCACTCCCTCGCCATCCCTCTCACATCACCCCCCCTCTTTCTCTCTCTCGCTCTCTTCTTCCCTCGCTCTCTTCTTCCCTCGCTCTCTGTCTGTCGCTGTCTGTCTATCTATCTTCTTTTCTTTTTCTTCTGCTTCGTCTGCCCTTCTTATTGTCTTTCTTTTTCTCTTAGTTCTTTCTTCGTTCTTCTCCTCTTAATTCAACACTTTCTTGTCCTTTCTCTCTATACTTTTTCTTTTTTTTCCTGCTTTTCTTTTGTTCTCTCTCCATCCTTTATCATTTTTCTTTCCTTTGTCTCCCACCCTTTTCCCTCACTTAGTCTCTTCCTTTCTTTTCGGTCCTTCTAGAGCTGTTTTCTTCCCCACCACTACAATTCTGTTTTCCTCCCTTCTTTCCTCCAATTCACACCTTGTTTCTCTTTCCTTTACTTCTAACTGCTTCTCCTTCTATTCTCTTCACCATTCCCCTATTCTTTTCTTTCTCTCTTACCCTTTCTGTTGTCATTTCTTTCCTCTTTTACATTCCATTTTTTTTCCTTTCTTTATCTCTCGCTTTCTCTCCCTCTTCTTCCCTCCCTCCTTTTATACCCTTCTTTGTTTCTCTTTTTCCCTTTTTCTTTCTCTTTCTCTTGCTGCCTATCTTTCTCTTTCTATCACCTATTATACTTTCCTTCCTATTTATTTCTTCCTCTCCTTCTCCCTCTCTCTCTCTCTCTCTCTCTCTCTCTCTCTCTCTCTCTCTTTCGTCCTTTTATAAAGAGAATACTTCTTTTCTTTCTCTTTTACCTTTTTCTCTTTTTCTTTTTTCTCCCTCCTCTCTTCTTCCTTCACTTCCTTTCTTTATTTCTTTTCCTAAACTTTTTCCTTCTTTATATTACAATTCTTCTTTTCTCCTTATTTTCCTCGTCCATTTCTTTCTTCCCCTGTCATTTTCCTTACTTTTCTGCTCTTTCTCCCTTCTCTTTATCCTTCTGTTCTTTGACATTCTTTCTTTTCTCCCGTTTTCCTATTTTCTATTTTTCCTATTTTCTTTCCCTCTCTTTTGTTCTCTGTCTTTTTTCTTTGTCCTTTTTCTTGATTATTTCTGTCCTATTTCGTCTATCTCACTTTCGATCTTGACTTGTTACACCGCTTAGGTGATTTTATAATATATATAGCGTCTAGATATTTACAGTGTATGCAGAAGAGAAGCGAATTCTCTCTACTAATAACCCGTTTTTTGCTCTTTGGCCATTTTGTTGATAGACAAAATAGTATCTGATTGGCTTCAATTCAGTCAATTGTTAATTGAACTAATCAGTATTATATACAATTATGTTTTATAAATCGAGAACTTTCTCGTATGCTCTCACGGTTTTTATGAAATTGTTTTATTTAAAAATAGTAACAATTTATCTTTTTATTAATAATCTTATTCATACAAAAAAATATAGCAGTCTCTGTCGAATATTAAACAATTATGTGTTGTACGAGGTATTCATAGGCACCTTTTCATGGAGATTCTTTTCGATTTGAAATTGTTAAAAACAAATGGAAAATGGTACATACATTTCTCCTTTCAAAATCAATAATTTTAAATAGAAAAAAAATATTTTTCGTTTTCTCCTAACCTCTTTTAGATATTTTTTTAGATTTAGATATTTTTAAAAGTTCTCTTATAAGTTTCTTGTGTGTGAAGAGATTAATATTTTATAACTCTCAAAAGATATCTTCAAGATTATAATAGATTTATTTTTTCATCTTCTTTTGAAATACGAAGTCAAAAATAATCTTATCATAAGAAAATTGCAAAGAATTAAATACGTTTCAGAGAAAAAACACTTTCTTAGGCTGTTTGCAACCTCAAGATTAGTTTCATTCAATTCTTGAGTTTAGTTTTATTGAATTCTTCGTGTTATATCTAACTAATTTAAGGAAGTAGACACTATTTCTTTTTATCAATTTCAATCATTATGGAGGAAATCCTCCTGGGAAAGC
This sequence comes from Harpegnathos saltator, assembly GCF_003227715.2. Taxonomy (NCBI): domain Eukaryota; kingdom Metazoa; phylum Arthropoda; class Insecta; order Hymenoptera; family Formicidae; genus Harpegnathos; species Harpegnathos saltator. The sequence goes on from NW_020230412.1 coordinate 1,383,686, forward strand.
ATATCTAAATACCTTATATATCCTCAAAGTAAGATATCCGCGTGTCTTGATTAAAATTCAAGTTATAAATAAAACAGTAAAAAATCGAAAGATAAGAAGAAGTACAAGTAGAAGATATCCGTTATCGTGCAGAAGTTATGGAAAAGGTGATGGGAGATAGAAGATACATTTCGAAAGCTTTGTGATAACTTTTTATTTTCTCCTAGCTTTATTTATCACACACGCCTTTGGTGCAATCTTTCAATTCATAGACGAACGTAAAAGTCACGTCAGCGATCGGTGGGATTTGTAGATAATAAACAATGGATGACACTTTTTTAATACACATTCGTTCGATGCCATCATGGCTGATACTTGGACTGTCGTCAGTGTAGCGATTGCATCGTCGCGTTTTATCGTTTCTTTTCTCGCGCAGATATTCTTCCTGTATGATTTTCTGCTATTATCTCCCAACTTTAGTTTCTTATCTTCTTCCGACCTCTTTACTTCACTGCTCATTGGATGCTACGTGCTTCTGAATCGTGCCAAGCAGCCTAAAAATGATGTCCATCCCGGATGCCTAATTCAACAACCCCAAAAATATTCGTTTGCTGAAATAGAGTCTCGCGATGCAGCCATCATTACCCGTTGTCGCCATTGCTGCCGCTGTTGTCGCCGTCTCTGCCATCAGCGCCGCTGCTGCCATCGATGTTCTCTTCTTTAGCAGCCTCATTCACCCAGTTTCCTTGCTACCCCCCACTCACTTATCTTCAGTTTCACATTCCTGTGTGCAGCGAGCTCTCGTTGTGCGACTCTGTCCCGAGCTCGAGAAAGAGACGTGGTTCAACGTATTACACCTTCATATCTCTCAGCTGATTATTCTCGATGGTTACGCTGATTATCCTCGGGAAATCGATTTAGACATTTCGACCTCATGATGGCTCGGAATGTCTTTCTGTTTCTCCTTCTTCCTCTCTTATTTTACCGTCTGCCTGTTCCTCTCCCGCCATTTCTTCTTCACCCTTTCCCTCAGTCATAAATCCAAAGTAGATGTATTATATGTTATCGGTACTTATCTGAACTGCGGGGAATTATTATTAGAGTGCATAATAAATAATGCATTTTCTATCTCTGTGTTTACGTAGCTCGCACCATTCAGTCAGATGGAAGGTTTCGTTTTATAGTTATCGTATCTATGTAGAGAGATTAGATTTGCACTCAATTTCTCATTGCTTTAGGATCTTTCTATATATATTACGTCGTCAAGATGATTTTTTTGATAACTGTATGATATTTTTCTTTTTTCTTCTTTTCTTCTTGTTCCTGAATATAACATTGTCGGTCAATCCGCAACGTCGATCTTGCAAATCGCCATCATGGCTCGATCCAACGATAAAAGATGCTGATTTCCATTCTTAGCGCTTTCGGTAAGCGCGCAACTGTTTTTTCATCTCCTTTCTTTTTCTCTTCAGCTTGCGCATTCTGTTACCTTTTCATATTTCGCACCTACCATGTTCGGTTCTGCAAAGTCGTGATGCTGGGACGTGCGATCGAGGGAGATAGCGAAAGGCGACCGAAGCGAGCGAGACGGAGAGAGTCCTAACCAAGCAACCGGGGGTTTCAGGTCGATGCACTCCTATGCTCGCTTGCCAACGAGAGTTCGACGCCCGGCGTCATTCCCTGACGTCATTCTACCCTACCCGCGATTCCAGCTTATCCCTCTCGCCTGACCCGCTCGCCACCCATCGACACGGATGCACCGGCCAACTCAGTCAGACCGAATTTTCGTCCTTCGGAAAGTAGATCGGACGCTCTCCCTCGCTCGGGTCATTTGCGTCGCCTTGGAGAATTGTTTCTTCGTTACTTATTCTGAATTTATGAAAGCGATCTTTCATTGCACAATTTGCCGCTTCCTCTCATCAGGTCTTACAATTAATATGTATCGTATGCTTTGCGAGTACGAATAATTTCTCTAATGCGTACTCGACAGCATTTCCTCTCTGTTATTTCTATCATTATTATATTTTTTGCCATTATTATACATTTTTATACTTGCTTAATGCATTTGTTGAAATACTTCAAGATGCTAATATGCTATATTTCTCTCTCTCTCTCTTTCTCTCTCTCTCTCTCTTATTATTTCGTTCCCTTTTCCCTAATATCTTTTTGTGAAACATTGAAGTTACTAAAATTTGTGGTAGGTTTTGGATGGCGTTTCATTGAGATTAAAACTTAATAGAGATTTGATTCTTAGTACCTTACAAAAACGAATCTTTCTTTTAATTTATTCTTGTCTATCCGTATCTGTTATTATTTTAGTTACTATTGCTGTGTTATTATTGATGTGTTTTCATTAACACAGTAGGCGAAATGTTCGTCTTAATTAGGCTATTAACGCTCGTGTTTGGTTTGTCTATGCTATAGAAAGGATGAGCACGTAACTCCTTGTTACAATTTACACTGGATTATCACTTTTAAGGATTATCACTTTTAATTGCAGATGTACCGTTAATTTATGGAATATAATATTTGACCATCTTACAGTAAAAAACAGATAACATGCCCTTTCCATGCTAACATTTTATTTGATTTTTTTATTTATATTGTCTACTTTACATTGGCTGCTATCCTTAGAAAATTGGTTGTCATCGAAATCAAGAGAAAATATTCCATGGGCAGCTTTATTACTACTATTGTTATAAGTCAGCGGTTACGTATTTTGTACGAAAAATTACATTATTAAGGCTATGTCTCGAATATGAGTATAAGGACAATTTTTTATTAGCTTGCCACATTACTACGTTGCACGTTGAACTGTATCTGCGTTCATTTGGTTGCAGAGTCGTCAAGATCTAAAATTTAATATACATTGTGTAGTATAATTTCCAGGTTAAAATTTTTATTTTTTGCCATCAATGAATATATCAGATTGAGACTAATGTAGGCTTGCTGATCCAGATATTTTTCATTTATACAGGATGATCTACTTAACTTGATTATCACAAATACTTTCAAAATTATACGTTTTATGGAAGTATTGTATATAAAAGTTGCATAGCTTATAGTTACGTGATATATGTGCTTTTTTTATAGGTGGATAAATTTCAGAGATTTAAAAAGTAACTTTGTTTTTTATTAATGGAATGTCTTATTTTTCATACTATAATACGAAAGAATATCGAATTTTATATAAAAAAAGAAATTATTAACTCTTATCGATGACTAATTTATTAACAAGATATTTTGTTTTGCTTCTAGAAAGTTTATTTTATCATGTTGAAGAGACCCAATTTCATAAAATGTTCAAGCAAGACAATGGTGTGTATTTGCTAATGCTTATCAACATAAATAAATATTTTTACTTTATCGCGACTGTCCATCGTTTTTGTTATCGTTTTAACATTTAGTGCCGGGAATATCATATGTATGATATCGTCTATACGCAATTAGAGTAGCAATGGAAATATTCAGAAATCAAGGGATTCAGAAAGTCAATTATACAGAAATTTTCGTAATAGGTGAATTAATCGTAGTAGAGAAATTTGTAGTTACCTCGTTTACCATACTGAATATCATTTGACTATTATTTGTGGGACACATTAAAAAATAAAATATATAGTGAGACAAAATCGATGCAAAATATGTAAAAGTAAATTCTTGAATTGTGTGACACGCTTATTGCAGAAACTATACAAAGTGCTGTTTTCTCGTTGATTAATAAGTCACATAATTATGTTAATGTTAACAAACATCATTTCGAATATTTATTTTAAATAAGATAATTAATAAAAATTGAAAAAAATTTTGTTAATATCCCATTAATTATTTATTAGATTAGACCAAACAAAAGGTAATACTCTTTTACTAAAAATTCAATATTTGAATTATAATATGAAAAATAGGCTATTTCATAAAAAAAATGAAATTGATTTTTTTTACGGAATACCTGTATCTTTTCGAAGAAAACACATATACTATATCCCTTTAAAAACACCTTATAACTTTTGTATACACTTTCTCATGAAATACATATTTTAGATGTACTTTAATAGTTATTCGTTGTGATTATTTAGGTGATCAAGTTGTGATTAGTAAATCACTCTGTTTAACTAATTTACTGTATTATATATTATACTCGATTGTATTAGAAGTAGTTTTAAGTAATCAGATATTTACAAGATTTTTATATTTATATATTTATTTATAATTTTCTTTATATTTATTCTTATATTTATCTGATAACAACAATGATAATAATATATTAATCTTCAGAGGATAATTATATTATTGATTGTTTATGGGAGTTGTTTGCGATAAGAAGTTTGAGAGTAGTGGTATACAAAAATATGTAAGACCTTAAGTAGTATAGTAAGTAAACTTAACATTCACAGTGAGAAATTTCAACATGATAGACTTCCCTTCTGGATAATCCTCAAACTGTTTAGATAGATGAGTTTATTGTTTAATTTTACTGCTTACGTTTTCTTACGACTCTCAAAATGTCACGACTCTCAAAACTGTGGCTCTTAAGCTGTTAATACGTATGTTAATAGCTATCCAATAGCAGCGAATTATGACAGAAATCGATGTAATTATTTAAAATACTTTGATACCGGATATTTAAGAATTGCTTATACTTTCTTTAAATCAATTCTTAGCTCGTCGTACTATGACAAAAAGTTGACACACACACCCGCACACGCGAACTTGCTTTCTTTTCTCTCTCTTTCTCTCTCTCTCTCTCTCTCTCTCTCTCTCTCTCTCTCTCTCAGTCTTTCTCTCTCTAGCTGTTTTCTTCTTCTCGTTTTTGCTCATCGGCACAAATTCGCGATTTCAGTAGTTCCTATTGCGGCTTATGATGACGACAATCAAAGAAAAGAATCCTTATATGCTAGGGATCGTAATTCTTCAAGTAAACCACGCAACATATGGTCGCGAGAGGAGATATCTTGAGAGAAGTTATCCAGGAATCCCCTTCTTTCATCTTTTCAACAGCCTGGATTGACGATAAATATATTTATTTTTGCCAATTTTCGGAAATTTCCATATTCGTCCTAAGCCTGCTCGGATGTTCCTGTCATCATTCTGCGACCTTTGTCGATTGCGGAATTCTCGGAAAATCTTTTCTCTGCACGTCTTACTTTTAGCATTTTCCTTTTTGAAATCGGCTCTACGAATATTCCTCAGCTCTTCTTAATGATTCCTCTCCTCCCATAATATAATATAATCACAAATTTGAATAGGCATTAGTATTTATTTCTTTTTTACGATTTAGGGGTAATTTATATGCAGAAAAAACGGAATCACTCTTAGTTTATTGTCGCAGTTGATGGTGCAATCAGGGTTTTTCCACTTTAACATTTTGTGAGTTCGTCTGTCCTCTTTGCCTCATAGTGAGAATCTCTTTGGCCATCTGTAGAAAATTTAGAGTTGTAAAGATTTAGAACGAGATAATGACGATTAAATCTACTGGTTACATATCTAGAAGAAGCATGGGATCATAAAAGGACTATATTTTCTCTCCGATAAACGAAGAGCGTTAGCAATATTCGATTTGTCTTTCTGGGAATTACCTTTGCAATAAACGAAATTAAGTCGTCGCATTACAGCATTTGTAAAATTGCTTAATATGTTTAAGAAGATATATTCCTAACTGGTTGATATATAACCTTTTTTTCTCCTCTTTTCATTCCCTTTCTCTCTCCCTCTTTCATTCGCTTTTCCCACTCCTTCAATCGTCATCCAATCGATGTTTTATCTGTTATTAGTATACTAATTATATATAATTATTGTTCGTCAGGCATTCGAAATCGAGTGTCGCGCGTCTTGCACTATCAATAATCGATCTGCTCTAATGAGCCTTAATAAGAGATACAAGCAATGAGGAGAAGACTATAATTGCGAATGTCCAATTATTGAGTTAAAGGCACAAGTGATCACGCGCTTTGAATTGCATGATTAACGGTCGATAGCCCATCGAAGCTGACGAAGAAAAAAAGAAACGTAATAAAATATGGCACCTGGGCAATGAGAGCGATCGTCACCTGTGAAAAACAGTTATAATCTCATCGGACGGGGACGGGAGAAGGGGCACTTCATTGTCGCTCGTTCGTTCGTTACATCCTGCACGGCGATTGGCGTGTTATCGCGCGAATTTCCGATCGATGCCGCGAATTAATATTCTCGGTGCGGCCGCTGGTGTAGTCGATAACCTGTCCCTGACGTAACGCCCACGCGATGCAGCTAGCGGGGGACGACCGCTCTTTCTCATTCTCTCTCGTGCTCTTGCCCTATCTCGCTCACCCTTGCTGCCCCTTCTCTCTTCTCACTGTCTCTCTCGCTCGCTCACGCGTCTGCTTTCGCTCACCCACCGGTTAGCGAGGCAAGAGGCGGAAAGGCCGAGGGATGCAGAGGCGCCAAGCAAAACTGGGTCACTGGAGCTTCATTCACATTACGCGGCCATTCATGAGATTTGCCAACCGTTCGGCTTTCGAGCTTTCAGCGTGTCCCGCGACTTTTTCCAAAATTCTCCTGTACGGCTCGCGGTCGAGTTTTCGCGAGACATCGGATCTATCGTCGCGATAGGTCAAATCCTCCTCCTCTCTGTTCTTTCGTTCGAGAAAACAAATTCTAACTGAGTGGAACTTCGAGAATGAATATGTTTCCCCATCATTTATCTTTCCGTTCCTCCATTGTGTAAACAGCGACAAGTCGTTTTCCCGAGCCGTCTCGAGGTATCCTCAAGCAATGATTTGCGAAAAAGATACAGACCATGATAAAACAGACAAAACTAACAAAGACCTTTTTCATTAGTAAATCGATTTGCTCGATGGTAGCTGTGTGATATATTCGTATCAAATTTTCCGGGGTGACTTGCGACTAACATGTTCAAACATAGTTTTATAAACTGTTCCGGATTTGCTCCTTGTACGTCAGGCGTAAGTAAGTTACCAATATGGAACAGGAAACCCTCACGTATCCTGACGTTGCCCCGAACATTCGTTACTTGTTGGGATCGTCGATTAGCAAACAAACAAATATCAATAATAGAGATATCGCGATAGGCGCATCAATACCGAGATATGTTACTCAGTTATGTCTCATTACTGTTACACAAGAGGTGCGTGACATTCTTTTACGGAATAAAGGTACTTGTAGTTTTACGATTACCTTAAGGTCGCGCTCGAATATGACATGACGAAGCACGATTCGAAATTTGCTCCCGGTAGAACCAAATCCAGTCGAGGGAATTTCTCAATAAACTCTGCGACCTCTCTTCCGGCGATACGCCTGGGTCCGCTCGACCTAGTTTTCCCCGGGCAATGACGTCGGCGTGACGTCACGAGGACGCAAACTGGGTCGCGAGGTCGAAGCACCCCATCGACTTCCCGTGGATATTTGCCCCTTTGCTCGGTCGTCCGATTCATTGAAAAAAAGGAGTAGGATTAAAATTGCTTACAAGCGTCCTTTGCGCGTCCGTCCGTTCTTCGTTCGTTCGTTCGTTCGTTCGTTCGTTCGTCCGTTTGTTTGTTCGTTTGTCCGTTTGTTCGTTGATTTGTTCGTCGCACATATAATTGTGATTCTCTATGAGGGAAAATAAGGCAAAGGAAAAAGGAAATGTTTAAATATATGGAATAACGCTATAGTATAATATAATAACTATGAAAAATTATATTATTAGAATTGTTATATAGAAGAATTATATATTTTGTCTATTCATTATATGTTTCTTCCCTCCCCCCTCTCTCTCTTCAGTATTATATGTAAATAATTTGGGCACATATAAAATATCTTGTGGATGTGTGTGCGACATTCGTAGTCCGATTTTGCCTCGACTACCTAGAGTTCAAATTTAAAGAGAAAATATGTTTAGCCATATAAGCAGACAGAAATTGCTTCTTTATTAGCGAAAGGGGGGACCAAGGAATAAAATAATATTTATTAAGCAGAAGTTATAATCTTGTGTTTACGTGGGAGAAGAGATTGAATTTATCATTAATAACATATTAACTCATAAATTATTTATACTATATGTATTACTTTAATAATCAATGTGTTCAGATCGTCTTAACTGTCATTTCATCTTAAGTGTTAGATGCTCTTTTAATTCCAGATCTTAATCTAATCTTAAGGGCGGTACAGAATAATCTTTGATGTATATGTTAAGATTACAAATAAGGTAATCTTAAATGTAAAATCGGGCTACGAACTATCGTTCTTGTGGTATTTGCGATTTCCCAATTTCAGCAATACGTTTATTAGATATACGTACGATGTCCTACGTAAAACGGTCAATTGCTCGTCCGCAGATAGAACAAGTTAGTTTGAATGGAAAAATCCTTTCTATTTTTTAACCAATCATATAAAATTTCGAGTTATCAGTGAACAGAAAGATTAACGAAAGAAACATTAACGCACAGACACATGCGGTATGATGGAACAGTGCGATTGCATGAAAAATGGTTGATCGCGCGATTCTCTGCAGTTTTTGCGTAAGAAAAGCCGCGAAATAATCTAATAAAAAGTATTAATTATAGTTCGGCATTTAAATATTGTCCGGATATTTAGGGCCATATTAACAGTTTTTATAATATTTAAAACTTGTTTCAATTATTCATATTTGAATGTAGTTAGATGTAAGTTTTTTTATTAGCATAGAGGATGTGATTATAAATATAATTTTGTACATCAATTCATAATTCAACTGCAAAATTTTGTTCAAGCTATAAATTCAAACTTGAACAACTTATATGATATAAGTTTCAAGTAATGACTATGATATCTCTTAAATTGATATTAGTAGATGCTAATTGAAATTAGCATGATGTGAGGTAGATTCAAATATGAAATTAGAGTTAGATGCGGATTTTTAACTGAATTGCGTTTACAAATTCAATAAAATTCAAATCTAACTTTAAATTCAGACTTGAATATTTCATGTGAAAGGAGTTTCAAATGAATATTAATATGGATCATAAATTCATATTAATAGTCGTTACTTTTTAAACTTGTCTCACGTGAGATACGTAAATCTTTATCCATTTAAGCCTATATTAATAATAATTAATTGAAACTTGTGTGAGACGCGCATGTTTGTGTGAGATTCTCGAATCCGAATTTCAAGTTAGATTTGAGTTTTTTAATCGAAACATACAATATGTGTGATATAAGCGTAATCATGATTCAATTAAAAATTTCACTTATTCATTCAACATTCATTTATTATATAGCTCTAATTATACATTTGAGTATCTCTCCTTCGGAGATAAGTTCCGAGTAACGACTATTAATATAACCTTAAAGTTAAATTGAGTTTTTCAGTTATACTATGGTATATATATTATAACTATGGTATATATATTATAACTATGGTATATATATTATAAGGTATATGCTTATAACGACAATTCCCATGGAAAATTTATGTTTAGCACTAAACTCATGTTTATCACTAAATTTTGCGTATTGTTCATGAGACAATTTTCAAGCAATAGCTATTAACTTCTTACCATTTAATATAACTTAACTTAAAGTTACTTAAGATGTACAAAAAATAGAATACTTATATTGCTAAGTGTCATAAAATAATGTTAATAGACAAAATTAATTAACAATAATAAAGTATAATAAAGTGAATACAATAATCAGCATATAATTCTTAGTATCTCGGAGACGTCAACATGAAAATGACGTACGAAATAAATGACATTTCCCAGACGTCTTTGTATATCAAAGGATTAATATGGACCTCATGAGTATAGGGCTAGGTTTAAAGCATTGTATGATGAGTATAAATAATCATTTGTAGTATAACTGACATCTTTTTTTTTTTTTGATAACGGTGGGGAAAATCCATCATGAATACCACCGGCCCTGGAGGGGGCCAGGTGGTTATGCCGGACTCCTACCGGCTAAAAACCCCATCGAAGTGCCTAACCTGAAAAGTCTTGAGTTGGGGCGGCAGAGAGGAATAGTCGCCCTATTACTTCTCCAATAGTATAGCTGACATCTGCCCAATTTTTATTAAAAATAGTTTTGATAAATTCGATATTCGCGTTAGCGATTACTTCTTTATTTGTAGTACCGATCTCACAACAGACCACCGAATTTGTGTTCACATAGCTGTAACACTATTTAGACATAATAAAAGGAGGAATGAATTAAATTGTTACGATTGACAATCACTACTAACAAGCTTGAGTAATAATCGGTTATGACAGGAGTAATACGATGTAAATATTGGTTACATTCTTTGTTACGCTCTCATCTCTGATAGCTAACAGAATAATAAAAATATTTACAGTTTTTTCTTAAATCCTCCGTCATAGATGCGTGCATCGTACGCTTGTTTCGTTATATCTAGACTGTTTTACAACTGAGTGTACCTTCATATAGTTTCACCAATATATTTTTTGTATATCTAAATGCTTATTTGAGTCTTAAATTTGGACGTTGCTTTGTACGCTCAATAATATTATTACTATTTTTGCTATTCGCGAAGGATATAGAACAATGACAAATAAACAAAAATAGGTATCAATAAAGCATGGTTAAAAGTTAATCTCTAAATCCTTTCTCTGGAAAACGCCTATTTTGCATATGTGTGTGTGCATGTATTTATGTATGACGAAGCGACTTGAGTCGAAATTTTTCCGACCTTACTCAACGTGACCGTCGTTGCTCTCTCGCGAAATACTCGTCCACCTACTTCCGGTTTGCGTGACTCCAATAAATTCGTACGATAGTCCGAAGTACCATTCTAGCGCATGATGTGCGTCTCTCGTCACTTGTTAATCGATAACAAGGCCATTCCAGTGCTCCGCGTGTGCAACATCTCACCATATCCAACCATAGTGGAGTCAGGTCCTATCGTAAGGCGCGAGGATGATTCTATGGCGCAGCAAAAACCAGCCATGCGAAGGGAAGAAAACGCGTCTTGGAAGAAACAAAGAGGGACGCCAAAATGAGTTGCGAAAGGAAGAAAGAATCGTATCGATACCGGAAAAACGCGACGAGGGTTTGTGGCGTCCGTGTTTCGTTAGTGGAGTGAGAGAGGGAAATAGATAGGGGAAAAGTGAGGGTGGGGGGGAGAGGGAGAGAATACACGTGTATGCGTATGTGTAGGAGGGTTTGCTGGGGAAGACGAAGGGTGAGAACGCCAGCCGATGGGGACAGGTCGGTGACGGTTATTTTTGGAATGTAGGTCACCCATAAACCCCGGCTTGTCCCGTGACGTCACGGGATCGTCGTCGTGGCAACAGGGACGTCAGGTCAACTACCTCAGGTTCAGAGGTCTCTCTCTCCCTCTCTTTCTCTCTTCCTTCTTCTCTATCTCCCATTCTTTCCTCTCTCTTTCCCTCCCTCCCTTCGTTCTTCTCTATAAATCTTCCTCATTCCTTTCACCCTTTCCCACGGTCCTCTCAAGCGCACTACGTTCAACCGCGTCGTCCTACTCTCCCACCTCGGGTTTCTACCTGCGATCCCCCGCCGATGAGAAAAGGAATAGGTTAGAGGTTACAGTACTGCGAATACTGCGTGCATTGAGAGATAGAGCGAGAAAGTGTAAGGAGTTAGGGAGAGAGAAACTGCATTATCTCTTATATATCTTCTCCGCATTGCTCATTCTCGTCATTGTACTTTTACTCTTTTCTCTTCAGTTTCCTTACATTGTGTAACACGTGCGCGCGCGAGAGAGAGAGGGGGGGAGGGAGAGAGAGAGAGAGAGAGAGAGAGAGAGAGAGAGAGAGAGAGAGAGAGAGAGAGAGAGAGAGAGAGTCCACCTTTTGGCTTTCGTGTATGCATTAGTTATGCCGGATTTACGTTTTATTTCAGAGATAAGCATCAGATAGGGCGCTTATGCAGAATGACAAGTCGAGCGGCGAAAATCGACAGTGTTGAGCGTATAATAATTATAGTATATAATTGTTAAACGAGTGAATCGTTGCTAATATATAGGCGACACAGATTCGGAGAAGACTATACGTAGACTGTAAAATGACGTGACAAATACGATTACATTTGATATATTGTTTGATGATTTCATCTCTTTCTTCTTCTTTCTCTCCCCGTCTCTCTCTCTCTCTCTCTCTCTCTCTCTCTTTCTTTCTCTCTTTTTTTCCCCGTCTCTCTCTCTCTCTCTCTCTCTCTCTCTCTCTCTCTCTCTTTCTTTCTCTCTTTTTTTCCCCGTCTCTCTCTCTCTCTCTCTCTCTCTCTCTTTCTTTCTCTCTTTTTTTCTGCAGGGCTAATGTTTGGATTTGAGCAGTTTTGCAAAATTTTCGACTTACAAGATTGCAGATTTGATACAATTTCTTCCCTATCTTTTTTTTATTTTGGTTTCTGAATCTTTTTATATTTATATTTATCCTGTTTTGTTACACTACAAATAAAATTTAGCTATGTTGTTATACTTAAATAAACTACAATAAACTATAATTAAGACAGAGAAATATTGCAAAATCATATAGTAACATAACATAATAATAGTATCTTAATATGATATAATAAGATTATCTTCATTTATATTTTTAATAAAACGAAAGGCGCTACGTAATTTAGAGTCAAAAGATATAAAAGGAAAATAATTGTGAGAATAGAATTTTTGATTGGTTGTACTAATGAATTATTTACAATAAATTGATACATGAATGCAAAAACACATATATATATTCTGTTAGTATATTCAGAAAGTTTTGTTCGTCGTTTTAGAATATTTTTTTAGCTTTTCTCTTATTGTATTCAAATCTCTCTTTTTCTGTTTTATTTAGCTCCAAATCTATCGTACTCTTCCTTGTATTTTCATAATTTCTATAATATTTCTTTATTAATCCTCATAATTTTTATAATATTTCCTCATTCTCATTAATTTTGTCTCATTCTCTTTTATTAACTTGCACCTTCTGTTTTTCGCTCATTTTCTCTCATTTCTTATTATTTTTTTTATTCTTTTTCATTAGTTTCTATTTTTTATTTTTCTTTTTTTACTATTTTTTCTCATATTATTTCCTATCCTTTTTTATTATCTTCCAATTTATAATATATAATAACTAATAAATTTATTTAAATGACTTTTCTAACCTTTTTTAACTTGTATTTCAAGTAATGTCATCCCAAATAGCACAAAGAGACTAAAAGAGTTAAAGCAAATTCATTTGTATGTCTCAAATTATAAGTTCGTTTTTAGAATTTTTTTGTATCTGAAAATGCATTTACAATTCGAGACAAGGGTGAATTTTTTCTTTACTCTCTGTGTACTCTCTATGTCTGGGATGTCTTTATATACACCTCGACTTTAGATAATAACTAGTTTTTCTTGAATTGGAAATTTATCACAATATATACTTAAGAGAGAAAGGAGATTGAAGAATTTAAGATGAGAGATTTTATTTTTGAGAGGGAAATTTTCAAAAGATAAGTTTTCTTAGAATCCGGATGCTCTCCGAAGAGTATCGATAAAAATAACAGTGATCTTTGTGTTCAGAATTATATGCTGCATAGTATGCAATTTTTAATTCGAGATTCAATATTACTTGGACGTATTGATTCGTATATGCATCCAACGCGCAAAGAATGATTTTTAATGACAGGATCGAAGCTATTTAAATCTCTACGCTTATTCACATTTCTTCCTAGCAATTCGAAATTCTAACACTTGTTAGATGGCAATTAACCATATTATCCAGAGTAACTTTGCAGGAATCTGTATTATTCACTCTTAGTAAACCATCCGACAATCGATAAAGGAAAAGTAAAGTCAGTCCCGTACAATGAATTATTCAAAAAATTATTTTGTATAATAGTCTTAAATCGAGAGGAATAACTATTTTATACAATAATCTCAAATCGGGAGAAATAGTGTAGATACTAATGCTGTTTTTCATGTACCGCATTCGCGAATAAAAATGGGGCTATTGTAAGTTAATGAGATAGGAAAGTATTTATGATACTATTTAGAAATGATCTTACATGACGATATTGGTTCTATGAAGTTGTTATTCTCACATTTCAATTTTTATATAGTTCAATATTCTGATACATAAATTAATGTATGCGACAGGTGTTGTTTTATAAGTTTCTATCGGTAAACTTTTTATAAAATAATCGTCATATGATACATCTGCAGATATACAATTTCATAAAAGTACCTAATATACTTTATTGTATACGTATTTGTATACGCATTGATAAAAATACGAAATAATTGTAAACTATAATATCATTGCTATAATATTTATTGTACATTATATGTCCAGATATTAATATTAAATGGCTTAAAAAAGATTGATAATATAATTTTCTTTAAGCTTTTCTTAGCCTTCTTTTGATGATTATGAAAATTTGTCTATTATCTGGCAATCTTTAATGATATTTTGTCAATAGTTTGGCCAAATTTAGACATGTTTTGTACCATACGAGCCTGCTCGTTTGTCGATATAAGCTCGACTGAGTACATTTTGTCCTATTCGAATATGTTTTTTTCGATTTATTGAATTTTTATTAAGTTGGTGTTACATGATGCTTGATTTTCTATAATATTTTGTACATTTAAGAAAGAAAGATATGATCATCTTTTTTTAAACAAAAGTGACCCATTATTGATACAATATTGCTTTAATATTATAAAACTAAATGGATTAGAAACTTAATTAGAAAAAAAGTATTATACCTTACAAAAAGATTATGAGACACTTGGATCAGGGCGATATATCTCGAATTCTTGACTTTGTTAAAAATACTTTGAGGGAATAGCAGCCTAGAGAGAATTATTTAGGGAACTTTTAGAATTAACAGCTATTTTTCTTGGCGAAACACCATCTCGTGGAATATCTTTTCGTGCACCCGGAGCCTTCCATCATGTGAGGTGGATGGCAAAAGCTATTTACTGCTTGAAAATTTTTTTGTTTCGTGATGAATTTGTATTATTACAACAAGAAGAGAATGCGATTTGTGATATTTGTATTTCTCTTGTGAGTGTGTATATCGAAGCATGGTTTTGTGCGCCTCCTGCTGCCAAAGCACCGTATCAGGATTTCAGGGTTCTTTCGAAACTTTTTGTATATCAAACT
Source organism: Harpegnathos saltator (assembly GCF_003227715.2). Taxonomy (NCBI): domain Eukaryota; kingdom Metazoa; phylum Arthropoda; class Insecta; order Hymenoptera; family Formicidae; genus Harpegnathos; species Harpegnathos saltator. Next base: position 1,398,727 of record NW_020230412.1, read on the forward strand.
ATTGATCGTGATATCTCCCATGTTGTTTTACAAAAACTAAGCAATCATTTATGGTATTTGAGCCTTGAAGTTGTCGCCTTAGCTTTCTTTGATCGAAATTTGCCATTTGAATCAAAGATGAAAATGGTCAAGTGGTAGCTTCCTCCGTCGACGTCGCACTCCTCCGCTCATTCGCTCTTTCCTTCTCTCCCCCTCGCTTCCTCCGCTCTCGCTCCAGCCGCGGCTCTTCCGCTCGCTCATTCTCTCTCTCTCCAATATGCGCACTTGCACGAGACACTCAATTCGATAGCTCGGTACCACAAATAATCGGTATATTTCACGCTATACAAAAACGGTATTCCGAGTTACGTCTTCGCAGGGAGTGATTCTGGGCGAGCGAGCCCCGGAGACGATATCCAGAATTCCGCTCCTTGCTCCGTTTTTTTCCTTCTTCGATCACACAGTGTCGGGATGTTGCTCCTTATTCTCGGTCTTTCCTTCGAGAATCTTCCGCGTGATTGTGGCTCCTTATTGTTATGCGCCGTCACCTTTTGTGTTAATCTCCACTATCGACAACAGACAAACAAATTGGTATCGGTGCGATGACAACGGCACAATTTTTCACATTTTTTCCTAATCTAGTTCACACATGGATGAAGGCTGGATATCGATGGAGAAAGGTTAGAAACTTTTAACCTTCTGGATATCTCCTAAACGGTTAGAGATACAGGCTTCGGACAGGTACCAAATTAAAGCCCTTTCAAACCCTACATTTTGGACTACATGCGACCCTCTACTCCCAATAGAAGCGGAGATATCGACGAATGAAGGCTGGATATCGACGGAGAAAGGTTAGAAATTAAACCTTCGATATCTCCTAAACGGTTAGAGATACAGGCTTCGGACAGGTACCAAATTAAAGCCCTTTCAAAACCCTACATTTTGGACTACAATGGCGACCCTCTACTCCCAATAGAAGCGGAGATATCGACGAATGAAGGCTGGATATCGACGGAGAAAGGTTAGAAAACTTTAACCTTCGATATCTCCTAAACGGTTAGAGATACAGGCTTCGGACAGGTACCAAATTAAAGCCCTTTCAAAACCCTACATTTTGGACTACAATGACGACCTCTTTTACTCCCAATAGAAGCGGAGATATCGACGGATGAAGGCTGGATATCGACGGGGAAAAGGTAGAAAACTTTAACTTCGATATCTCCTAAACGGTTAGAGAACAGGCTTCGGACAGGTACCAAATTAAAGCCCTTTCAAAACCCTACATTTTGGACTACAATGGCGCCCCTCTACTCCCAATAGAAGCGGAGATATCGACGAATGAAGGCTGGATATCGACGGAGAAAGGTTAGGAAAACTTTAACCTTCGATATCTCCTAAACGGTTAGAGATACAGGCTTCGGACAGGTACCAAATTAAAGCCCTTTCAAAACCCTACATTTTGGACTACAATGACGACCCTCTACTCCCAATTAGAAGCGGAGATATCGACGGATGAAGGCTGGATATCGACGGAGAAAGGTTAGAAAACTTTAACCTTTCGATATCTCCTAAAGGTTTAGAGATACAGGCTTCGGACAGGTACCAAATTAAAGCCCTTTCAAAACCCTACATTTTGGACTACAATGACGACCCTCTACTCCCAATAGAAGCGGAGATATCGACGGATGAAGGCTGGATATCGACGGAGAAAGGTTAGAAAACTTTAACCTTCGATATCTCCTAAACGGTTAGAGATACAGGCTTCGGACAGGTCCAAAATAAAGCCCTTTCAAAACCCTACATTTTGGACTACATGGACGACCCTCTACTCCCAGTAGAAGCGGGATATCACGATGAAGGATGGATATCGACGAGAAAAGGTTGGAAAACTTAACCTTGATATCTCCTAAACGGTTAGAGATACAGGCTTCGGACAGGTACCAAATTAAAGCCCTTTCAAAAACCTACATTTTGGACTACATGGACGACCCTCTACTCCCAGTAGAAAGCGGAGATATCGACGGATGAAGGATGGATATCGACGAGGAAAGGTTGGAAAAACTTTAACTTTGATATCTCCTAAACGGTTAGAGATACAGGCTTCGGACAGGTACCAAATTAAAGCCCTTTCAAAACCCTACATTTTGCACTACATGGACGACACTCTACTCCCAGTAGAAGCGGAGATATCGACGGAGAAAGGTTGGAAAACTTTAACCTTCGATATCTCCTAAACGGTTAGAGATACAGGCTTCGGACAGGTACCAAATTAAAGCCCTTTCAAAACCCTACATTTTGGACTACATGGACGACTCTCTACTCCAGTAGAAGCGGAGATATCGACGGATGAAACTGGATATCGACGGAGAAAGTTGGAAAACTTTAACCTTCGATATCTCCTAAACGGTTAGAGATACAGGCTTCGGACAGGTACCAAATTAAAGCTCTTTCAAAACCGTACATTTTGCACTACATGGACGACTCTCTACTCCCAGTAGAAGCGGAGATATCGACGGAGAAAGTTTGGAAAACTTTAACCTTCGATATCTCCTAAACGGTTAGAGATACAGGCTTCGGACAGGTACCAAATTAAAGCCTTTCAAAACCCTACATTTTGCACTACATGGACGACTCTCTACTCCCAGTAGAAGCGGAGATATCGACGGAGGAAGGTTGGAAAACTTTAACCTTCGATATCTCCTAAACGGTTAGAGATACAGGCTTCGGACAGGTACCAAATTAATGCCCTTTCAAAGCCCTACATTTTGACTACATGGACGACTCTCTACTCCCAGTAGAAGCGGAGATATCGACGGTTGAAGACTGGATATCGACGGAGAACGGTTGGAAACTTTAACCTTCGATATCTCCTAAACGGTTAGAGATACAGGCTTCGGACAGGTACCAAATTAAAGCCCTTTCAAAACCCTACATTTTGCACTACATGGACGACTCTCTACTCCCAGTAGAAGCGGAGATATCGACGGAGGAAGGTTGGAAAACTTTAACCTTCGATATCTCCTAAACGGTTAGAGATACAGGCTTCGGACAGGTACCAAATTAATGCCCTTTCAAATCCCTACATTTTGGACTACATGGACGACTCTCTACTCCCAGTAGAAGCGGAGATATCGACGGATGAAGACTGGATATTCGACGGAGAACGGTTGGAAAACTTTAACCTTCGATATCTCCTAAACGGTTAGAGATACAGGCTTCGGACAGGTACCAAATTAAAGCCCTTTCAAAACCCTACATTTTGCACTACATGGACGACTCTCTACTCCCAGTAGAAGCGGAGATATCGACGGAGAAAGGTTGGAAAACTTTAACCTTCGATATCTCCTAAACGGTTAGAGATACAGGCTTCGGACAGGTACCAAATTAATGCCCTTTCAAAGCCCTACATTTTGGACTACATGGACGACTCTCTACTCCCAGTAGAAGCGGAGATATCGACGGTTGAAGACTGGATATCGACGGGAACGGTTGGAAAACTTTAACCTTCGATATCTCCTAAACGGTTAGAGATACAGGCTTCGGACAGGTACCAAATTAAAGCCCTTTCAAAACCCTACATTTTGGACTACATGGACGACCCTCTACTCCCAGTAGAAGCGGAGATATCGACGGATGAAGGCTGGATATCGACGGAGAAAGGTTGGAAAACTTTAACCTTCGATATCTCCTAAACGGTTAGAGATACAGGCTTCGGACAGGTACCAAATTAAAGCCCTTTCAAAACCCTACATTTTGCACTACGACACTCTCTACTCCAGTAGAAGCGGAGATATCGACGGAGGAAGGTTGGAAAACTTTAACCTTCGATATCTTCCTAAACGGTTAGAGATACAGGCTTCGGACAGGTACCAAATTAAAGCCCTTTCAAAAACCCTACATTTTGGACTACATGGACGACCCTCTACTCCCAATAGAAGCGGAGAATTCGACGATGAAGATGGATATCGACGGAGAAAGGTTGGAAAACTTTAACCTTTGATATCTCCTAAACGGTTAGAGATACAGGCTTCGGACAGGTACCAAATTAAAGCCCTTTCAAAACCCTACATTTTGCACTACATGGACGACACTCTACTCCCAGTAGAAGCGGAGATATCGACGGAGAAAGGTTGGAAAACTTTAACCTTCGATATCTCCTAAACTGTTAGAGATACAGGCTTCGGACAGGTACCAAATTAAAGCCCTTTCTAAACCCTACATTTTGGACTACATGGACGACTCTCTACTCCCAGTAGAAGCAGAGATATCGACGGATGAAGACTGGATATCGACGGAGAAAGGTTGGAAAACTTTAACCTTCGATATCTCCTAAACGGTTAGAGATACAGGCTTCGGACAGGTACCAAATTAAAGCCCTTTCAAAACCCTACATTTTGGACTACATGGACGACTCTCTACTCCCAGTAGAAGCGGAGATATCGACGGATGAAGACTGGATATCGGCGGAGAAAGGTTGGAAAACTTTAACCTTTTTTATTGCAGATTCGTATTCTACGCTACAAAATACGTAAGTTTCGTTCGAAACTTTTTTTTTATTCGTGATAGCTGGCGCTGTAATCGCAAAAAATTAGATTTTCTGCAATTCTCCAGAATGATCATTGGATTGAAAAATAAAAAAATACCTGTTCAATATTTTTAAAAATATTTTTAAAAAACATAATAACAGTTATTCCCCCCCATCCCCTCGGGGTAGGGTGGGTGGTAACGTTCAAATCTCAAATGAGAACCCACATTTTTCATTGCAGAATTAGATTTTACGTGATCGTACTCTTTCAGGAAAACGCTCAGCATACAAATTGACAGCATCGTCAAAATTTCTCCTACATTCGCCGTAAATGAAAATCATTTCCATTTTTTCTTGCACAGTTACATAATCCATGATGCAAAGTCAGAAGAGAATGATAGTGACATGGAACACTCTTCAAAAATTGATTAAGCACCTCTCCTGATTAGAAAGGTAAATATCTAATAATGATCGAGGAACAGAGGAGCCGCCGGGACGACAGAGAGACACCTCAGGTAATGACCTTGCTCCTTGCAAAAATATTTTTGT